>NC_092205.1:19094675-19196590 GCF_043381705.1 Parasteatoda tepidariorum
TGGTAAACAATAGTTTTGAAAATATGTTGAATACAGTAGTCATGAAATTAAGAAAAATTGGTTGAATGTTTCAATTAAATTTCATTTTAATACTAAAAAAATAATATTTTCTATATATACAGCATTAAAGTATGTAGTCTTATGCTTAATTTACACAAAGAAAGAAGTTTATAAGTGAAAACTTGTTCGAGTAATTACAAATTTACAAAAAAGTTGGATTTCGAGTAGCCCCGCTCACATGAATGTCTGGTATCCACCGCCCAATTTTATTTCGTCGATAAATGTACGGTTGCAAAGATTATTATTTTATTGCTTCAAATTTGAATGTTATATGCATTTTTAACAACAAATATTGTTGTTATTAAATGATAGATTTCACTAAAAGTATATAAATATGTAATAAATAAGATAATTTTGTGATAAAAATGATAAACAAGGTTTATCTATTGTCAATACATTGGTCATTTTCATTTACACCTGAAAAAAACAGTCAAAAAACATGATTTTCGTAACTAGGCGGGGGTACCTGGCATATTTTGAAAAGAGCTGAAAAGCATGTTTTTTTAAATTTCTATTTTAAGTTAAACTATTCTTTTTTTAGTTTATTCTCTTTGCACTATTTAACTAGATGATAAAACAATAGAAACATGCAAAAATATTGATCATTACTCAATATTATACAGAAATATAAGCAATACTCCTAAGGTGGGCGGGGCTACTCGACTCTCCCCTACAAATGTTAGATCAAATTGATTTCGAGCAGGGGGTCGGGAATTCGATCCTGGCAGTGACGAGAGGTCTAAAAGTCCAGGCGCTGCTCACGTTGTCTGACCAAAGTCAAAATCATGTGATGTTTCCACATAACTGCTAAAAGATAAAACCTGAAAAATTAGATTTCGTGTAAAGATGTGCGGGATTCCATGGTTGGGTGTGGGAAACCCGAGAAATGGGATGTGTGGGAATCCATGGTTGGGTGATAAGTTTATTACGTTTGCTAACAAATACGTTTTAGAGAAAGCTTAAGGCATTATTTTCTTTTTTGAAACTTCTACCAATGCAAATGTGTTCTGGAGCAATAAGACATTTCCGTAGAAAGAAGCAATTTACATATTCACATGTAGACTCGCTCAGCTTTTTTGAAAAGCATCGACTGACATGCTGGAAATACGAATTTGTATGGTAGGTCTTTTACCGGTTAATTTGACTGGTTAAGATCAACATACCATACAAATCATAATAGACTTATGCAGAAAAAAAATTCTTATTTTATCAAATGAGTAGTGCGTATAAATCTATATGTGACTTCCCAATAAAAATATTCAGTTGGCCTCAAATGGGAATCCTATATGACTTAGAATTATATTAGTCATATCACATATCATTATATTAGTCTCTATATTAGTCCTATCATATAAATTTTTTTCATGGGTTAAAATATATTCGCTTTCACTATAAAAAAAAATCAATAATGGACGCAAATGAGCTACCCACATGAATCTATATGGGGTTTCGATACAAAAATGTATTCATATGACCTTAAACAAACTTTCTATATAAATAAACGTAATAAGGGTACAAATGTGAACCAGTTTAGATGTACTTAGGCTTCCTTAATGAATAAACTCCCGATGGGCTCAAATAAGCAACCCATCCAATATAGGTCTCCATCCATCCATAGGCCTCCATTATGAATAATCTACACATGGGCTCAAATGGACAACCCATATAAATATATGTAGTCCTCCTGTATGAATAATTTTCAGGTGAGTTCAAATGGGCTAACCATATATATTTATCTAAGCTTCCATTATGAAAATATCCACCCAATAAAATCTATATTAGCCTCCTCCATAAATTATCGCTATATGGACTTAAATGGGCTAACCATATAAAGCTATATGGTCTTCTGATGTAAAAAATATTAATTTGGGGACAAATGGGCAACACATATAAATCTTTATATGTTTCCCATTAAATAAACTCAAGATTAGACCGGTTGGGACACCTATACAAATCTATACAGGCTTAACATATAAATAATCTTCATATGTACACCAGTCGGATACTTATATAAAACTATATGGGCTTTCGATATAATAGTAACCAATGGTCTCAAATGAGCGACCATATTAAAGCTATATATTCTTCCGATATAAAATCCAGATGGGTATAAATGGAGTACCCGTATATATTTATCTATGCGTGATAGAAAAAAATATCCACATTGACTAAAATAGACAACCCATATAATCTATGTAGGTTTTCCATATAAATAATCTACATATGGGCTTAAGTGGGCAACCCATATATTATATAGGCTACCCAAATAAGTATACTTCTGATGGACTAAAAAAAAACCCATATAAATCGATATCGAATAAATCTATAATCCCAAATCAATTAACTCAAAATCGGATCAAAAGAGTTACCCATGTAAATCTTATAAGCTTTCCATATAAATAAACTCCATATGGGCTAAACCCATATAAATCAAAATGAACTGCCGATAAAAACTAAACATATGTGCTCAAATAGGCTACCCATTTAAATCTATATAGGCTTCCTAAGTGAGTAATCACGAGATAGGGATAAATAGGCTATCCATATAAATCTATATGAATTTACGGTATAAAAATATCTACCTGGGTTGAAACAGGCTACCCATAAAATTCAATATGGGTTACTCATCTACAAGACTAAGAGTTGGGCATTGATGGGCAACCCAAGTATATCTGTATGGAGAGCCCATTTAGATCTATGTGGATTTTTCATTAGTTAAGAAAGAAGCATAAAATGATTTTAATCAGGATTTGAATTTTATTTTGTATCAATAAGCTTTAAATTCCTTTGTTTAGTAAAATAAAACAATAAAAATTTTAAGTTGAGTGCAGAATTCCATCACTTTGATAATATGGGTTGCATGTTGGCTAGTGATGGGGAGATTGGGCCCATATGGTCCAACCTGGTCCTCATTTCTCTGTGCTGCTTGGGAAGCTAATGTATCGGATCCCTTCTTCATATAAATTATATCTTTTAAATAGCCGGATTATACAACTGACCTTGAAAATCGTATCTTGATTATAATTAGGAACAGTAGGAAACAATTTAGTTTTATTCAAATGAAGGAGGATCCTTCTAAAATCATGGATTCCATCTACATCAAATTAATAACGTAGTCTAACGAACTCTTGAATTCGTACCTTGATACTTTAATTGATTAAAAGTTCTTATACTCCACTCAGTCTCTAAATTTCTCTGAGTTTAAGTAAAATTAAGTTTAAAGTTGTTTACTTCCTCGTAATAAACTTAATTTTTATCAATCTAAAAAAATCTATTAGTGGTATTAATAATTGGAGTATTTATCAAATTTCTTGTACAGTGAGGTCTTGCACATATTTTATTTTATAACTGTCACTAAACAACCGACCGAATTTAGAGTTTACGACTGTCAATGTTTATCTCCGTGGCCTTGCAATTTTAAACCCAATTCAGAAGACAAGAGAACTTCTGGATCAAGTATCGGGTGAAATTTGGTCTCATGGAAAATCTTTTGATGAAACTATTTTGATTTTGCGTTAAACGGCGAAGAAAACAGTGAAAATCTCCCTGGCGAAAAAGGGACTCTAACCCGTGATCTGTCTACGACCGAGGATATTTTTCATCAGTATTTTTAATTCCTTCCAATACTTGAGCCAGGAGTTCCCTTGTCTTCTGGATTGGTTTTAAATTTACAACGCTACGCAGTTACACATTGGTTCTCGTAAACCCAAAATTGGGTCTGCTGTTCAACGACGGTTATAAAATAAAATAGAATATCTAAGATACGAGAAGTAATTCTAATTTTACTAATTTTTTTTCTGACTTTTTGCTAACTACTAATTTAATTCTGTATAATTACTGAATTTCCTGTAAGTATTCTTCTTTTGCATTTTTACAGAAACTTTCCATCGTTAGTTTTCAGCAAATTTTGCATAAGATTCCAGATTAATGATTTTCAATAGATTCTCAGGTATTTTTGCCGAAAATGGTTCTTTTACAAAGTGCAGCAGAATTGTAAAAACACCTTCTATAAAAGAACTTTGTGATTTTACAAACACGAAAAGTAATTTAAAAAAATAAGACCAGCCAGAATGGAAAATTTAAAAAAAATAATTTAATTGACATGACCAGAAACTATAAAAGAGATATTTCAAAGTCATTAATAAAGTCAATGCAGAAAAGTTTATTACTGATCACCGAACTTCTAATAATTAGCGGAAAAAAACCTGCGTACAATCTCAAAATCTTAGTTAAAATTTTAAATAAAAAAGGTTTTCTTGACAAGCTACTATTTTTTTTAATTGTAGCAAATATGTAGTTTTTGAGAGAGCGAATTTTTTGCAGCAGTATGCAGTCAGAAAACTTTGCTTCTTGAAAAACAAAAACAATGAAATTTCAACGCAAACGAGTAAGGGAAAAAAACGCGTTTTTTTTCTTCCTCTAAAGTAAACGGCTTCGAATTCATTTCTAATTGTTAGAATTAATGAACTACTAAAACTCTTACTTGAAAAAAAGCATAAGTTCATTACTCTATCTTTCTTTGAAATTTTTTTGTTAGTTGAAACTTAATGAGTAATCTTTGAAAAATTAAAAGAAAATTTTTAAAAAAAATTAAGTTTGTAGAAGAAAGGTATTTAACAATTGTTGACGGAGTCAAGATACAAAGTTTTAAGAACGCAATTAAAGAAAGTCAAGTTTTTCGCAGTGACTGTAAACAAATTCCTTCGTTATTAAATTTTATTTTTTGTTTGATAAATTAAACGCACAAAATAATAGTTTCTGAACACAAGGATTTGATAAGTTATTATTATTTTTTCTTTCGTAATAGAAATCTATTGCAGTGGTTTAGGTAAATAATTTAGTTAAGAGCAATTTTTACAAATAATGAAATATATATCCTTATATTCTGTGCGAAAAAAATAAACCTTTAGTGTAAAAAATATATTCTCAACTTTCACGAACATTCTCCGTTTTAGAAAAAACCGTTTCCGGGTATATGCTCCGAGCTAACATTTCGTCAAAGTGACTGACTTTCTTAAGGAAACAAATTTTATCAATAAAGAAATATTTTGTCGTTCTGTTTTTTTAACAAAAATAAATAAACAAATGATAAAAAAAAATATGTAATTTTTCTAATAATAACTATACAGTGAGCAGGAGGGATGCCATCTTAACAGTACAAGAAAGATAAAAAGAACAGAGAAATAACTTACAGCAATGCCCGAGGTGGGATTCGAACTCGTGATCTTCTTGGTACAAAGTCAATTTGTCATTCCAGTTAACAATCTCCCACAATGCATTGCGATGGGGTTTCGAGTTGAAGAAATATTTTCGTCACATATTTCGGAGTTCCCGTTTTGTCACAAATCCCGTAATTATGAGACGAAATAATTTTCAAAATTAACGAAATATAGTTCAAGAATTTCTAAATCGTCAAAGGTTAGAGTTTTTTTCTTCTTTTTGTTTTGAGAGAGAGTTCTTTTTCTGTAAAAATTTATTTTAGTCATGAGGATCGAAAAAAAACTGTAGTCACTTGATAAAAATAATAAACACGAAATCTATTTGTTCTAAAATGAACCTTTGCTTCTAAGTTCTAATTTTTTAACAAATAGTATAATTTCAGACGTTGTAAAACATTTTGGTGTGTAGTTGCCACCATTTTTGGTGTGAGGTATACTAAATTTATTTTTAAGGATAGAACTGTAGTTATCGAGCAAAAAATTAAATAAAATTGATAAAATAACAATTGTTTGAAAGAATTAGTACGAATAAATTAAATTGATTCTAATGCACTTAAACAACAAACAAACAATAAATAAATTAATTGAACTATAAGTGTGAAAAAGTAAATAAAAAATGTGACTCATGCATCGTAAAAGTTATTACTTTACTTCAACACACAAAAATGGCAACTTTGCACCAAATTCTCTAAATGTGTATGTTTTAAATTGAAACTATAATTGAAGTGGTCAAAGTTAAAAGGGACATGTTACAAATCTTCACTTTCGAGAAGAAAAAAAAAGAAAAAAAAACTACGTCAATTATAGAAAGATTGTTCTAATTGCTTCCAAATTGTTGGATTCTCTTCTTTAGGCAGTTGAGAAAATTACACGGTATTTGATAATCGGTGATTGATATTCCAAAACCAACAAAACACTTATTTTCGTAAAAATGTTACATACTTTCTTTTAACTTTAACCACTTCAACTATAATTAAATGATAGTAAATAATATTTGGTTAGAGTATAAAAAAGTTCGAGTTGTAATTTTTCGTACTAATCACTACAGTGCTTTTTTATATGTTTTTGTGTTTCACAAAAAAATTATTTTGCTTATAAATTGGAATAGTTAGCACAATTTAAGTATTTGAATACATTACTAATTTTACATGGCACAATACAAAGTTTGAACGTAGTTGGTTAAGTAGTGCCTAAGAAATGAAATTTTAAATGTACGACTTTTTGAAATTTCGATTGCTCAGAAACTATTCAACTGATTTCGATAAAATTTGTATTTACCCATGTGAAATTATATACTTTAATATGATGCAAAAAATTGTATACCTCACAGTTCAAAATTTTTTCGACTATTTAAATAAACTAATAAAATAATAATAACCCGTCTGCGGTAAGTGTGCGGGTAGTTGATCACTTGGATCAATCTACATAGGGTCCGAGGGTATGCGGTATTGGTCCTCGCTAAACTGTTATACCGTAAAGTGCTTGACTTCGCACGCAGGTCGTCGGGCTATCGAAGCGGGGGTGCCGTCCCATCTGCAGAGGATCAAAATTGTGATGACATTTCTTTGGATCATCCTCTTGAATGTTTCCCAGACAGTCACCAATAGCCCATTATGTAGCTCTAGTGCGACGTAAATCAACAACAACAAGTGTATTTAGTTTTTTAAAAACACACACCAATTAACGTAATATCAGTTGCACCTATGATTAAAATTAATTCAGCATCATTGGTGTCAATTACAATAGGTTAATTTTTTATTGTTTATATACATGAGTAAGTACTTTTTTCCGTTAATCTAGCATTTTAAAACAATACTTTTTTTAATTTGTACCTATTACCAAAATTAATCAATTGTAATACTCGATAATAATTAGTAAGAACATTAATATTTTCGTAATAATTTTTGGCTAGCGAACTATCAGTGCTTATTTCGAAGGCCACACAAAATCGTCAAACTAGTATTGATGCCAGTAATGCTAAATTAAATGTGTCAGTATAGCCATTATATGTACTGTGGTAATGAGTGGCTATTATACCAAGATGCGTTATATAGATAGTGTGGTAAAACAAATTTTACCGCCCTCTGAAATGGATTAAGTACCCTAATATCATCTCCCTACACACTCCTATCACCTAATATACAACCTTCATGTTTTTATTATTATGTGTTGCTTATTACGGCGCGTCTTCATACTATTAGATTTAACATAATCTGAGTTCAACTCACTAAAAGAAACATAAACTATACCCATAGTATCATTTAAAATGTGATATTCAAAATTTACCATAATTTTCCTATGGCTTAATAGATAACTTTAGTTTTATTTCATTGGTTCTTGTAGATTTTCCACTAATTAAATTTATAGAAACACACTTTAAAAGCGTAAGTATCAATAAAAGAAACACATGGTTTCATGTACCGTTCAAAATGCTAATTCGGTGACGTCATTCCCATACATCACGAAATTATCAACGTTGATATCACTTCTGATTAAGGCTCCTCTACAGTTATAAAATATACGACCTTTTTAAAGTTCGATTTTTCAAAAATTCGATTTCTCTATGTAAAATTAGATACTTTAAAATAATGTAAAAAATTGTATACCTTATAATTCAAAACTTTTTGACTATTGCTAAATGAAATAATGAAAAATAGTAAATATTTGCTAAAATTTATTTCTTGCATAGGTTAATCTTTGATTAAACGAATTTTATAATTGTGTGTAAAGAATTTTCAATGTGCTTAAAAAGTTCTCCAGATATGGCGCCAAACACAAAAAATAAAATTAACATTAAAGAGTCCAAACTTCGGATCGCTCTCCTGACCAAACTATGGGGACCATATTTTCTAGATTGCTGCTGCCCCCTATAACTTGGAGTCAGAAACCAGAATCCGTTGAAATAAAGTATGTTTCAGAAGTGCACTTTTGCGTCTGATTTCATAACTTAAAATATTGCCTGCACCAATTAATTGGCATATTTGAGACCACTCCCTCAAACCATTAAGATGGAGTCCTAGAACGGGAAGATCCGATAATTAGATCAAAAGTTATTCAGAGTGGCCAGTTTTTTATTTCACACACAACACAATACGTATGCTCTATTTATATAGACAAGAAATCTTCAGATTTCCTTATAATTAATAGTATAGTGCAGCGGTTCCCAAGTTTTGTTCCCCGGAACCCTAGGGTTCCGTGGGAGAGTTAAAGAGGAGCTGAAAGTAAGCTATAACTGAATTAACAATAAAAAGAAAATGCACTTTTTTTAAAAACAAAATGCAATATACAATAATTTTAATAATAATGTAATGAATAAATTACGAAAAAGAGATGCATTTAAAAAAAATGCAATGACATTTCTCGCCAAGCTTTTCAAATCAAATTTACCTAATTTGCTAATAAAGAAATATGTTTCCCTAATAGTCGTGTTCAATGAGTATAGCATTTACTTTTGGTATTTATTTCAAAGAATACCATAATGCGGTTCATTTTATACCCTTTTAGTTCATGTATAAACATTAAAAACAAACTCAGCTCTAGAGTAGACAAGTAGCTGTAGGACATAAAATCTAATTTAATATTATCAATTATAAAATAATGAAAAAAATTTATTCTTCTTTTAATCAGTTAAATTTTATAATAAAATACTATTGATAAATAAGTTCACAAGTATCTTTATATCTTGGGTATCTTGGATTTCCGCCGAATGAAGTTTAATCGTTTAAGGTTCCATTGCTGAAAAAAATGGGAGCCACTGGTATAATTTACGAATAATGAAAAACAATTTATTAAAATAATTCGGATTTGATAGTTCTTCATTAGGTATTGCTGGTTTGTATGTAACAGTTACACTAAAAATATAGGTGTCCCGTAGCATTTCCTAAAATATGAGTAAATGCCAACTGATGACAACTTCACTTCCAAGATATTTTTATCAATTCATTTAGAAAAACTCATATTTAGTCTAACTATAAAGTAAAAATACAATGGATATAAGTTTAGTTCAGCTAATCAACAGCAAAATTTACTTTTTATTCAATGAAATGCAAGAATTTCAGTTTCAACTTTGCTATTTTGTCGTTTTTTGAATCCTAGAATCTTTTAAAAAGAATATAATTTTTAAAAGCAATATAACTTTGCTTTGCCAATTTCAGTTCAATCCATATCTTTCTTGGGGGTATTCAGCATCTTTTAAGATTTTTAGTTCCAATAAAATATTCAAATGCAATTTCAAACCTTCTTTAAAGTTTAAATTTTTCCGTAAAGTGGTTATGGTGCTTAAATTCAGTGGATTGTTTTCGATAGGAGTTATTCTAAATATATCAATCAAATCATAAACTGACTTCATCGATTCATCTTGGTCCAAAGAACTCGCCAACATAACATCTTCAGCGTAATAAAAATAATTAGGATATGATGAATCTGAACTCTGTTTCTCTTCACCAAACTTTACTTTATTACATTCATTTGAATGCGGCAGCAGACCATATTTAAAAAACGAATCATTTCCATCCTTACCACTATCTCGAAGCAATTTTTCGTGTATCCAATACCACTCAAACTTTTTCAAAACAAGTTCGTAAACATTCTCTTCCGATCCACAAAATATAGGAATTCCGGCAATATCTTTATTGAAACAAACTCTTCTAGTTTTCACTTCCACAGCATACTCACACGTATGTATCTCAGACAACAAAACAATTCTATCTTCTCCGAAAGGATCACACACGAATTTAACCACAGAACTCCGGTTTCTGCCACTTCGTTTGCAAATATCGCCTTCTGTGTAATTTCGCACTAATTTCAAACTAAATTTACTTCCATAAAAATCGTTTACTTCATTTTCTTTGAAATAATCTGTATATTTAGAACCCAATGAATATGTTGTGTGGGTTATGTGGATTTGTGTGACACCTGTTTTGGGACAGAACACATACAACCATTCTCTTCCATCAAACCATCCTAAACAGGACATGTTGTTTACTTTGTTGGAGTATATGGAGTATAATAATTCTTCTGAGGAGTATATTTCTCTAGATGGTATTTTACATTGGTATTTTTCTCCGTGTAGAGTCATAGGAAATGTGTCTCCTTCGATGAGCGCCATTTTGTTGTCATCGACAAATATAACGTCGTAATGATAATTGGTGCTATACTCTGCTCCGAATACCGCTTGAAGCTTGTTCAGTTGTAAAAGTGCAACGCAAATAATGTACCACATCATGTTTGCACTTACCTAAAAATTCTACGGAATAAATTTTGCTATTTGAAGTAAAATGTTTAATTTTGTAGGATAGAAGAAGAAAAAAAACATATGCCTTAGAAGTTTTGTTCTTAAAAAATGCTCTCTTTTTCATGTTTAAAATATTCCTGTTAATGTCAACCTTTAAATCTTGAATTTTTATTTTTTCATTAATATAAAAATACTTCTGATAAAACAGAAAGTTACTGTGACGCATGTAAAAACAAATACGTATTGTGGAGCTTATATAAATTAGAGGCACTTAAATTCTTTGAACAAGACTTTAAATTTTTGTTTAACAAATAACCATTATATAAAAATATTCGATTATGCTTTGTAGTTTAATATAGTAAATATAAGTAGTTTGATATAGTTTAATACAGAAAAAAGATAAAAGGGTTTATTTTTTCACCATTTATGCTTCGTATCTCCTGCTGTTAGAATCATATAAATAATAATAGAAATTTTTATATATTTAAATTGCTAAATATTATAAACAATAAATTAAATTGTGTTTTTTAAATCAAATAATTTAAAAATTTAATTTGTGTTTTGATAATCAAAAAACAACGTACACTTATACAATCTTTGGTTGATCCCAGTAATATTCGCCAACTTGGCGAAATTTCAAAAAGTTGCCAACAGGTGAGCTATTCTAGAATTTTTATCAAGTGTTGAGGTTAGCTTTTAATATTTCACCAATTCAGTGAAATTCTAAGGCATGTCATAAATACATAGAACATCGACAGAAAAAGTTTTATGAATGATTTAGAACAACAATGAATAACACTACTTGACAAATTTGATTTAATTCAGATGACTATATGCAAAATTGACAGGTGCTCAGGTAACAAAGGAATTTCACAGTTTTATTTTAGTGCATCAGTTCGGTTCTTGATATTAGAGGTCAACTATGCAGGTAGTCAACTTGACTGTAAAAAATTTCGGATCGATTTACAGTAAAAAGTTTCAGCACTCACTGTGGCACTAAAAAAATTCTGATGTACCGTGATATTTACTGCAAAGTTCCCGAATCACTGTAATTAAATCAATACGACTGTGAAAATTACGGTATAAAATTTTGCGATAAAAATAGATTTTGATCCAAAATGGTTTTGATAGATACTGCACTCAAGATAGCCGTAATTTGATCCAGAATTTTTTAAAGTGTTAACGGTTTCTAGTGTATTTGTAGTATGAAAGCATAAAATATGAAGTCAGTATATATGAGCTCTAATAATTAATTCGGATAACTCTTTTTTCTCCAAATTGTAAACATTTGTGGAGTGATTTACAAAAAAATGTGGGAGAAGCATTCGATTTCGTTATATTTTGTGCGCAATATCGGAAAAAAATCTAAATAATTTATCAAATTGTTGCAGTTTTACTCACATTTCAATAGAAATACTTAGCAGTAGAATCATAAAGGTATGCTATCAATAAAAAAGAAGTATGACACACATTGTTATGCTTAGCAATGGTGTGCAAAATTTTCTTTTTGCTTTAATTCTTTTTTATTTTTTGGCTATTTAAGTAAGTGGAAAAAGAAAAATTCTCTTTTTATACATTACTAGGGGGCTCTACTCCCTTCTCACTCCTCTCACCTATCCCCAGAATTGCTTCACATGCGGATTCCTAGTACTTCTTCATTACTAATGCATAACACTTCTGATTTAAACTTAAAATAAAAGTATTGATATTTTATATAACTATAGGAAGCTCTGTCTTCTTCCCGCTTTCTCTTGATATTTTCCACAAAAACATAGGAAATTTTGTTTTCAAAATTTACAATTATTAGAAGAAAAAAAATTCTTAAAATATTATTTTAATTTATTTAAAATTCTATTTTTTTCACTGACATTTTGCTTAAATAATTACAGAAAAATAACTGAAATATTAAATAAATACTTTGTTTTTGTTTAGTATAAATACAATAACTGGTTTTAAACATCATAATGGGTTTTTAAAAAATGTTTTAACGCTCGAAACGTCTGAGACCTTTCCACGGTACCCTAGGGTTCCACTTGGAAACAGCTGCCTTAAACTATCCCTCTGCAATTTTTAGAGTTTTTTTACAGTACATAAAAATCACAAATACCCAATTTCAAGAATCATTTGGTTATTTATAATAATTGCTTCCCCGATTGAACCTGGGCCAACAGCTAAACATTTCCTACTAAATTGTTTTTAAAATTAACTTACTAGGTTTTTGCTATAAAATTAGTTCCTAACATGCTTTTCAATTTCAAATACATTTTTTATTTCATGAAAGAAAAAACAAATTGGAGCAATAAATAAACACATTATAATGAATAAGATGAAATTAGAATCATTAAAAAAGGAATTCATAAAATGCACATTCAGTTTAGTTTTAGTGCAGTACTACTTTGAAGTTTATTCATGATATCTAAGTTTAACAGGTAATTAAATTTAAAATAATTAATCTCCAGATATAAAAATATTCTAATTAATTTTATTACTATTCCTAAATAAATGCAAACACAATAATCCCAAATGGTTAATCATTAAAATTAATGTAGCTATTTGTTAAATTAACTAATCACTCGCATCTTCTTCTCGGCAATTTTTGAAGACACTTAAAAAAACTCTAAAGTTGTACTTATTTTTAATTTCTTTTATCATTCTTATTAATTGATTTTCATTTAATTGATTTTCATTTAATTGTTTTTTAAGAAAAGAGTTTCCTGTTTGTTACACACTTTATTTAAAAAAAATATTCATTATATCATGCATTAAGCGAAGTAAATTAAAAACATTACGTCAATCATAGATACAACTGTAATATTCGCCAGATTTACAATAGTTACTTCAAATAACTCTAATAAAATGAAGTGTAAAATTGGCAAATTTCTTACATAATTTTACAAATTTTTTACTAATATGTCACTTTTCTGGCATTCAAGATTTGGTGAATTTCTATTTTATTTTTTTTCTCCAGTAAATGTCAATAAACTACACTGCTGTCTGAAAGATATTAATAAATGTAACTAAAGAAGCATACAAAAAAAATTTTAGATTATTTTGAAGACTTTAAATTTGAAGAAATTTTTTGGTCCGAATTGTCATGTTTAAAAAGAATCACCCATATATTTGAATATTAAGTTTTGATAACACTAAAATAACAAGAAAATGGCTTCTGAAGTAAAGTTACACAACTTTTAGTTGCAGTTAGCTTGCGGAACACGAATATTGTATGGGAAATAGTTTATGGGCTTGTTTTGCCGAGATAATTATACGCTTTATAGAGCTTACAGAGATATATATACATACACGTAGTCATCCAACCTGTAGTTGAAATTAACTTTCTAAACACGAATATCATACGAGAAAACATCTATTGGCTCGTTTTGCAGATATTTATAAGTATACGTTAGTTGCCCAACCTTAATAGCAGTTAACTTGCTGAACACAAATATCATATGAGAAAACGTTTACTGCCTCGTTTTTTAGAGATATTTATACGTTTTATAAAGTTTGCAGAAATATTTATAAGCATGCGTTAGTTGCCCAATCTCAATTGCAGCGAACTTTCTGAACACGAATATCATATGAGAAAACGCTTACTGGCTCGTTTTGGAGGGATATTTATACATTTTTGTCTAACAGAGCGGTTCTTATAACACTCTAAAAACATTTCACTGATAGTTATAGGCAGTAACAGGAAAAAAGTGTTATAGTTTTTGACATGAAAAAATAAATTGACATAAAGTGTGCTATCTGTTATCATGACCATAAAAATACAGGTCTGTTCGTAACATTTTTCGAGCAAAATATGTGGCCACTGACCGTAAATTAACGTTAAGCTAGTAGAAGTTATATTCAGTACGGGCTTTGACTTTGTTTGTGACTCAAGCGATTTGTTTGTCAAGTCAAATTGAAGTGAGAGAGTTACGTGTTCGTTGTCAGTGGTCATCAATATTGTAGGAGTGCGTGAGAAATGGTTTTCGGTGTCGTCTGGGTGAACCCAAAACCATTTTTGACCGTATCCTGATGCAGCAACGAAAAGCAAGAAAGTTTGTACACTCTCAAATTGAGTTAGTAAACTTTATATAATAACCGAATAAATTAATGGACACGAATGTCTATTAAATTTGTTGAAGTTCATTATAATTACGGGTACTGGGCCCTTTTCTCAAGGAAAAGAGCCAGCTGGATGAAGTAAATGCCACCTACCCGAACTTTAACAGAAATTCCTTTTAATCGTAGTACAGCAAAGATAACTAAAAAAACATCATAACACGGACATGGAAAAATTTCTACTCGGTAGCAAACCGTAAATTAAGCAAATGATAAAATGTTGCACAGCCCTAAACATCGAGTTTTGAGATTATAATGGTTTTGTATTCAAAAAATGCATTGTTTGGCTTGTGTCTGTTTGTAAATTAGGCATTATTATCTAGATGAACTAAGCATTGAAATCCAAGATGTTACTTTTCCAAATGATGAAAATGCTCTTACTTTTTTAGACAGACGGTAGCTTGAAAAGTATCTAAAATTTATATCTTGAAAAAAGTACTAAATTCAGAGTTAAGTATGGAACTTAATACACTAATATTTATACAAACTAGTTTAAAATTGTTGAGTAATTGTTAATATTCAACAAATAACACTATTTTCAAAATAATGACGTGAAAATTCAGTCAAAACATTTAAAAAAGTTTGTACCATCCAAATTTTTATAGTTAATTTCCGGAGAAGTTTTTTTTTAAAAAAAATGACTTTTTAATTTAAATTACACCACTTGAAAAATTAAAAAATTAAATTTATAAAATTTAAGATATTAAATTGAAATTAACAGATGAAGGAGGAAAATTAGTTAATACTAAATTAATTTTTTTAATATTTTTCGAAACAAGAATTTTATATTTTAACTCATTTTTAATTTTTTATATTCTTATGTGAAACTTAAAAATTCAAACTGTTAAACTGTTTGTTTTGTTACTTTTTTAATTTTTAGAATTTATAATTTTTTTCATAGTAATAAGAAAATATTTAATTATTTTCCGATAAAATAATAGTTATAAGCATATAAATATTACATAAATATTTGAAGAATAAAATCAGTTAATTGAGTTCAAAGTTAATTAATTCAAATTAGTTATAAAAGTTAGTCATTAGTTATTTAATTAAATTATAATTTTAATCAACTTTTTATTTTTTATTATTTTTTTTTCAAATTTTAAATTTTAATATTTTAAGTAAGTTTTGTTTATAATTTACCAAGTTAATTTATTAGAAATTATTTTTGAGTAATGCAAAATCTAATCTCGTTGCAAGCTCGAATTGCGAAAAGTACAAAAATACCACATGTAATATTACTCGTAAAAAACTGTAAATCATTTCGATAATATTTATAATTTTTTCCCAACATTTATTTATAACGTTTTAAGTATGATAGATCATATATTCTACGTAATATCAAAGCTTGATAGATCATAAATGTATTCAAAATCTTATTTCATTCTGTTATAACGATATTTCCCCAAGTTTGAGTCGTTCCAAAATATCTTTCCAAGCTCCAGAAATTCTTATTAAACACTTTTGACACAGAAGTAAAATTTCATCCCTCGTTCCCCGTCTTCTATTTCAAGAGTAATATAAACGTCACTGCATTCTTAAACGTCAAATCTATTTTCATTGTTTTTTCATAGCTTTCTTCGAACAAAAACATGTCCTGCTTTTGTATCAAATCTGGACGGGTGTTATATATTTTGTTGACATGTTATAACATATTCCTTTTTATCATTTTCAAAAGCATTAAATGTTAAAAACTCAATAAAAATGCCAGTTAAGATACTCGCTTCCCATTCTCTTGAATAAATAAATAAGTATCGTAGATACGGAGATGGAACAAAACAAAGAGAAGTGCATCGTTTGCTTTTTCAAGTGATGTCAGATTCAGTATTTAGAAATTCTTAGTTGTTCTTTTTTTTATTATTATCGTTTGATGAAAGTCAAGTAAATTATATTTCGCACAACTTAAAATTTAAGGTTTCGTAGTTGTGAAACATTGTTATGCCGTAAATAATGCTTCTTCTATGTAAAACTACTCATTTTTTTAAAAACGAGCAATAGAAATAATTGAATTAAATAACAGAATTAAATATAATTTCTTCCTCATTTTTTCCTAAAAATAATAATATTTTGTTCGCGTAAGAAAATAAATAAATTTTAGGTAATAAATAATATTTCATTTATTCCCCTTATTAATCTCCATAATTCATACCTTTTTTGAAACATAAGCGTATTCAAGTCAAAATCAATTCTATAAATATACATTCTATCTTCACTTGGCTTGAATATTTACATAAAAATTCAATCTTTTAAAATCGAAAATCAAAGCAATTGTAATGTCTAAGCCAGAGCTGAACTACATCATTTGAGTGGAATAAATTAATCAATTATTAAAAAGTTATGGTCGTGAATGGCAGCTAGTTATTTGTAGTACTCCTATTGGACAGTTTATATTTTCATCCTAGTAGAAACGTATTCCTATTGGTTGCTCTGTAACTGATTGATAATTGATGGATTTCTAGTGGATAGGTAAGGGAAACGTCGTTAGCTTAGATATCACTAAATTTTGATTTTATAAAATAGTTATTATTAACTTCCATTGTCGAAAAATTTTGAATTTTCACGGCTAAAACGGGAGTTTTTGGAAATAATCAATTCCTCCAACTAACATGGCTTGTTCACAAATTTTTGGTTAAGTATTTAAAAAAAATTATTCAGTTCAAAAAGCATTACATTTTAAATTCAATAAAAACTCCAGTTCATCAACTCGAGTACCTTTTATTGAGTAAATAAGCACGAAGTAAACATAGAAAGAAATCTATTGCGCTTTTTGCTGTTGATGCCAGATTCAGTATTTAAACTTGTTCCTTTATTGTCCTTCATTTGAAACCATGGAAAGGTGCCACCTGCTTTCGATGGCTTAAACGGGTTCCTTTTCAGTAGAATGTTTCCCCATTATTAGTAATTCAATTGGGTTTCCCTTTGTTCAATATTTGCTGACTTATCTGGGGCGAGTAATTTAGTCAGCAATGTCACGTGTTGGGCAAACGCCGGAAATGAATTTATCAGAAATACCGAGATTACTTCCCAATTCCAATATTAAATTAGAAAATGATACTCTATTTGAATAAATCGCTAAAATGCAGCAATAGTTATTTAGTTTATAGTATTGTTCTCACACTTATTGTATAAAATTTGAAAACTCTTAAACTAGAAAATTAAATGTAATATAAATACGATATAAAAGCCATTATTGTTTGGTTTTGTTATTGACAAGTATATTACAGGTATAATATTTATCTTATTTGTTACCAATAACATCCAAATTACCGTTTACTGTTAACTAATAACTAATACGTAAAATATAAGTTAGATATTAACAAATATTTTTTTTATAATAAGTGTTCATTTACCGCCTAACTGTTGTTCTTTCTTGCATACTCTTCCAAGAGAGATATAAATCGCTTTCAGTGATTTTAATTCATTTTTTAAACTTATTTCGGGAAAGGTCAACCTTTCGTTAACCAAAATATATTAGTAATATAAGCAATTAGATTTTGATCTACTATTGCAATATTTTTTTTAAATTAAATCCGTAATAACATTAGAAATTGTTAATTTTAGTTGAGCAATAATTCTATATCAACTTCAAGAAAGAAAGTATTAGCATTGACGTTATGCGTGCGTATCAAATAATTAAAAAAAACTGCAACAAAAAATGATACGCAAACGCAATTACTAAAGAAATTTCATTGGAAAAAAAAAACATCGCGCAAATGCAAGTATTTATTGAATACTGGTGGAGTGGTTTGTTACTCCTCTGAATACATTAAGTTAACAGAATTAAGTTTCGGTCGTGTGTTGGCAACAGATATTTTCCTTTCAGATAACGTAAGTGACATCATCATTATGGAATCTGTATATAAGGCGTGCATTGTTGTAAGCATGTGTCTTGTCTTGTCTCTTCACTATGTCATTCCACTGTGTTGTTGTTTCCGGTGATGTACCAAATTTTTTGTTAACCTGTATTTATAGTTAATATCTTCAGTTGTACGCTGTATAGAGATGGTACATTATGAAATAAAGAAATGTTTAAATCTTCAAGTTTCTTTATGTGAGTTAGCACTTTCACTCACTACTGTGCTTACTCAACTAACTCATCAACAAATACCCCAAGAAACGTTGCTCAAACGCAATTACTAATCAATTTTTCAGAAAAAAAGACATCGTGCAAATGCAAGTACTTATTGAATTCCTCAAAACACGTCACGCAAACGCAATTATTAATTACATTTCTTACAAAAACATCGCGCAAATGCAGGAACTTATTAAATTCCACAAGAAAAAAACGTTGCGTAAACGCTAAATTACTTTAAAAAAAGTTGCGCATCCGCACTGTTAGCGGGTAATAGGTTAGTAATAAAAATTCTTATTGCAGTAATGTCGGTTAAACATTTAGGAACATTATAGCAGATAACCATAAATTTTACGTCAAAAGTACGTATATTTAACCTTTAAATTTTAATAAGCATTCGTAAAATTTACGTATAACTGAAACGTAAAATTAGAGCAAAAATGATTATCCAAGAAACAAAAAAGAAAAAATATCACTTAAAACTATCCTTAAATAAATTGATTTTTTTTTTTTGCGAATATTTTATCAACTAATTTTTAATAAGAATGAGTACGTTATATTTACATGATATTTATGACAACAATACGTAAAAATGTACGCAAGTTGAAGCGTCCAATTATACAAATAAATAGTTATCAGAAAAAAAAGAGAAGAAAAACAGAAAATTTGCGTAAATAAATTCGAACCGAAATTTACCAAAGTTTAAATGGTAAACTTGCTTAATAATACGTAAAATACACATAATCATTTTTACTAAATCTAAATAGCAAATATTCTTTCATCAATCTTTCGTAAAATATACAAAACCAATCAATCTTTCGTAAAATATACAAAACCAATCAATCTTTCATAAAATATACAAAACCAATCAATCTTTCGTAAAATATACAAAACCAATCAATCTTTCGTAAAATATGCAAAACCAATCAATCTTTCGTAAAATATACAAAACCAATCAATCTTTCGTAAAATATACAAAGCCAATCAATCTTTCGTAAAATATACAAAACCAATCTTACCGAAGAGTAGTTGGTAGTTGGTCTTACCGAGTAGTTGTACTGAAGAGTACTACTTTGGTAAAAAAGTTGGTTAATAATACTTAAAATATTTTTAACTAAGTATCTCAATGGTAATAGCATTCCATAAAATTGCGAATTGTGCAAAATTTACAAATAAACAGTATTGACTTTAACCAATTTCCCAAAAGTTTACTTTTAATATACGTATCATGCCACATTGGATCTAACTAATTGTCCAAACTTTTAGTATACGTTGCTTAGCAAAGTAAACATGAAAAATTTTATGCGTTTCATAATACGGATGGAGAAATTAAATTACTTGAATTTCTTAAAATTGCCGCCAATGAATAATCTAAATTAGTTTAAATAATTGTCTCAGCAATATTGTTGGTTTGAAATACTTAAAGCTATTTACATTATCAAATTAAATGATAAAATAAGAAAAATTAGAAAATTAGTTTAGTTCTGAAGAACTAAATTTGAGTTTAGAACTAGTTAAGCTTTATTATATGCTTAAGTTTACGAACGAATAACTATAATTGCCGAGGAGGAAGAAAATGACGAAGTAAACACGTTTTCACCAAGCTTTTACTAGTGATTTGTATGCTATGTGGGAGAATAGTTTTAAAAACATTAGAATTATTTTAGTTATTCTACGTTAATAATTATCATGGAAATAGTTTAGAAAGTTTGCAGACTATACAAATAATTTTTATTCGGTTCTTACCTTTCAAAAGAAAGGTTCCAACTTTAAAAAAAAAATTTCTTTTAAAAAGAAAAGAAATTAAAAAAAAGAAAAAAAATATATCAAATTCTCATAATTATTCAACCCACCCAAATCACGAAAATACACTGAAAAAAGCACCACTTCAACAATGAATTTAACGAACCATTTTGCCTATAATTTAATGGAGTAATTCAAATGCAAAAATACATTTTTTGGAAATTTATTGAATATGCAAGAATTAATTTGAAGTTTAAGGCTTTTAATTTCTATTTAAATTTTATCTCTCCTTTAATAGTATAATTATTATTTGTGATACATAAATTAATGATAGTATCTCATAAATTAACAATTGTATCTCAATTCAAAGCATGATATTTTTGGAAATTCGAAAATTTCTAATCAATTAGTTAATATGAAAAGTATCTATCAGTAAACTTTAAATTAACTCTTATATGTTATATATTTTTTTTAAAAAATGTATTTAACTAAGTTTTGAATATTTAACAAATGTTGAGCCGAAATTCAATTACATTAAGTTTAGGCTGGACGGCCCGAATCATTAAATTCACATAATTGTTTAAGTAAGTAGTAGTTTTTTACAATGGCTTTTCTTATAATTGTTCTTTTTAGTACTTTTTTTCTGCAGTGCCCTTCTTTCTGTTTATCGTATGTTTATTATATGCTTATGCTTATTATATAGATTGATTAACAAAGCGGTTCCCAAATGATATTATGCAGAATCCTGGGGTTCCGTGGAAAGGTCCAAGGGTTCCATGAGTTAGGATTTTTTTTTTTGAACCATTAATGATTTTTTTAAACCTGTAACAGTTTTGTATCCAACCAATGATCCATTATTTATTTTATATTAAGGTTATTGCAAATTATTTAGGTAAAGTATCATTAAATTATTGTTATTTTATGTTCTAAATTATTTATACTGAGTTGCAGATTATTTATGTTACGTTGCAAGTTATTTTGTTTTGTGTTGCAAATTATTTATGTAAAATAGCATTAAAATTGAAATGGGAAATTTTAAAAAATATTTTTTTTCCTCTATTGAAAAAATTATTAAGCGATATACATTTACAAACTATCGCATTAATGTTTCTCATTGAACTTTGAAATTCAAAATAAAATTAATAAAATTTTAAAAAATTATTATTTTTCTTTGATAACCTTTCTCACAATTCATTACAGCTTTTTTTTCGAAAATTATAATTCAGCTTAATTTATTCCATGTGAAGTTAAATGGCTGAAACTAAACTATTAGACTTAACTTATACAGCAACAAAAAAAAACACACAAAACAGCCTATTTTTAAGACTTATTGATGAAACAATGAAAAATTTTCATTCCCATTAAATATTTCTGAATTAATTTGAAGTGAACGGTTTTTAAAAGTCAAGGTTCCGATAGTTTAGGATATCGCGGCTTAAAAATATTGGGAACTAATGCCTCGACCTATATATTTAAAATCTTCATAAGAAATCAATTAATACGATGCATTTAGGGGCCATAAAATGATGTTCAAATGAAATGGTATCAAAATAATGTAGCTAGCGTATTCCCCATTTTATGCGCGCACATCATCACGCACCTTATCACGCATCGCATTGCGCACCTCCTAACCCTTTAACTAAACAGTGGTTAGATAGGCATTCTTGTTTTTCCGGTGCAGCGAATGTGATTGAAGGCAGACGATCTTTTCTTTAATGTTTAGTGTCCTGTATTATGTCCTATATGTTAATAAATGTTTGTTAATTTAGTTATAGTCATTGCCTTTTCTCATAATAATGGCGGCGTAGAATGAATCTAATAACGTGGAATGAACCTAAAGCAGTATTAAAATCTTTCAAGCGTACAGGGAACAGAGCGACTGGCGTCTCGACTTGAAACAACTAATCTTTTGTAGAACTAAATAACGGTACAGAAAATGACGAATTAGAACATTCTAGAAACTTTTAAAAGATATTAAAATAATAAGTAAAGCTTATATTACATTTATACTTTTTTACATTTTCGTCAAGCGCTAAATATCCAACTCGGTATCTCTGTCTCTACATGATTGAGATCAGTGAGACCAAAAAGAAATTAAATTCTCCATATTGAAAAATCTGCTAACACAGCTGAAATTTCATAATTTATTTCAAAATTATTAACTATTAAACTTACAAAAAAATTACAATGTAGGTCACTCTTTAGCCCACAGAAAAGAAACAACAGATTCGAAACTTATTACTCTGAAAGGGATATATCCAAGTATTTATGAGCTTTTCGAATTTTTTTTTCTTCAAATTTTCAATTTATTAGAAAGTTGTTACAATTTCAAGTGTTTCTCTTTTGCAAATTTTTTCACTTTTTATGTTTTGCAAAACTATACGTTACATTTTATTTTGCTGCACAAAAAAAAAACTTAAAAATTTGAAATTATAGAGATGTGTATAAAAATGCATAGCGTGTACGATGGTGAATTGATTATTAGCTGAAGTGTAACATGTAGTACAAAATACCCAGTGAACCACTCTGCTGCCAGTGAAAATAAAAATACCGAAATGGAATTTTATGTGATGAACATTTGTAAGCGTATGTACTCAACGCTAGAATTTTTCAAAATTCTAATTTGTCTAAACGTTACAGCAATTAAACACTTTTTTCATGATTTTTTTCAC
This sequence comes from Parasteatoda tepidariorum, assembly GCF_043381705.1. Classification (NCBI taxonomy): domain Eukaryota; kingdom Metazoa; phylum Arthropoda; class Arachnida; order Araneae; family Theridiidae; genus Parasteatoda; species Parasteatoda tepidariorum. Next base: position 19,117,782 of record NC_092205.1, read on the forward strand.
ATTTTTGCTTTAAATAATAACTATTTTTCTTACGTTGTATGAAAATTTATTCATCTCACTTGAATTAATGTCGAAAGGAGGATTAGTTGCTAAATATAATCTTGACATTTACAATATACAGGCTCTTCATGATATTCAATCCCTCCTTTGCTATTTCCCACCTTAATAATTATTATTTAGAGCATCAAAATCTTTTTTCTTTATTTTTTATCAAAATTCATTTGGAAACCCTAATGAGTGTAATTTTTACAACTGAAAAGAGATAAAATTAATAAATTCCGCTATACAATGCGGGACCCGGAAGCGAAGAGTAACCCAAGAGAGAGCACCTGACTGGTGAAAAAAAACTGACCATTGTTATTTGAATTGGATTAGCCTCTGTGAGCTCGTCTCTTGGCCATCCCGATCTCCACATCTGACCTGGTATTTTTTTTCTCTGAAGACATTTGAATTCGCTGGTAGCAGACTTTACAGAGCATACCTGCAGCACTGTATTCTTGAATCCAAAATTGTTCTCAACGCAGTCAGGCAAAGTTTTTAGCGCAAACATTCTATTTGATCTAATATATATATATATATTGCACAGTATGTAAACATGAAATATTTTAAAACGATGATAAAAAAAATTAATTATAAAGTTATAAAGTTAATTGGAATTATATATTGATTCAATGGCATTTAAAAAAAGAGGGGAATAAATTTTTCTACAGTAAAAGTCTGTAATCAAGTTACAGGAAAACAATTTTCTTTTCTTCTTGCTCTTTGCGGTTTTCTCTCAAATCAACTTTATAATTTAGATTAGAAACAAGTTTAGAAGAATTTTAAGAAAGAAGCTAAGTAAATTTTTCATCATTTCTCTAAAAAGGAAGGGAAAAAAAACACGAGATTAAGAATAATCTACAAAAGCTGTGGTAATAAGCAGCAAACCCCTGCTGTGCTGGAGTTTTTTTGCTGCCTGGCTGGCCACTGCTCAAAAGGTGAAAACAATAATGCTAACTAAGGTTTCGGAAATATTTAGCTCTAAAATTGACAAGAGAACAACAACAACATAAGAAAATACTTGAAAAATATGATTTAAAGATGGATAAGTAAGTTTAAAACGCAAACTTTAACCCATTTCCTCGCAAAATAATAGCATTGTTTCGTATATTACATTTTTGGACATGCATCAATACCCTCAACTGTTTTTTTTTCCCCTAAAATTCTTTCATTTAGTAATAGAGCTTATCGATTGCTGCCTTTTGTCAAAAATATTATCAAGCAAATCTTCCCAGTGGGAATTAATTTTCTTATTTCTAAATATATTAAAATGGATTTTCTTTTTTAAAATAATGCCCGCTATATTGGGCTCAGATAAAAGCATAATAATCCAAAATAAGCCCTTTTCGTTAGAAAAATTTTAACTTTTGCAATAATTTGCATTAGCTCCTACAACTAGTCTAATTTTAAATTTGCACTAAAAAGTTGTGATTTAAATATAAATCTAATTGTTGTTAGAGATTACAGTTTATAGTTGTATTCTGCTCCAATTTTCTGTGCATTTAAAAGCGTATTTAAAGGGAGAACCATCGAATACTAGAAGACATATTAGCGACCTGCTCTACTCAAAATTTACCACATTTAAATAATTTTTAGTATAAAATGTGATTTCTTGTACATGAATCTTTTTTTAAGATACATAAATTCTATATTAATTATATTTATGGAAAAACGTTCCGAAAGCGTAATTGTAAACAAAATAAACACGTGGTTTCAGGTAGCTTTCAAAAACTTTTTCGATAGCATCACTTTCACATGATATCTACATATATTTTGTGCTTAAGCTTAACTGATGTAACTAACACTAATTATAAAAGAACATGCAATAACAGCCTACTGTAACTCATTATTGGTTAAATAGAGAAGTAAAAAACATAGCAGGTGTTATCTCTCAATAATTGAAAAAACTAAACCAACTGCAGTTTAATTGCAACAATGAGTTATAGTAAATAATATAGTAATTAATAAAAAAAATATGTTTCACCCTTTCTTCTTGAATGTAGTAATTAATAATTTTGTTTGTTGCCGCTTGTACCCAGTCTCCAAATTTCAGGGACCTAGTACAAACGATACTGGAGTTATATGAGGGACAAACAAACACAAACTTTACCTTTTATTATTAGAGATTTGTTTTTGCTATCTCTTGTTGACAAGAGTTTAACTGTAAAAATTGTTTGGTATTAATTTAATTGCATTATAGATTCTAATGGTGGCCTAAAAGAGCACGGAAAACCAAAAACTTGCCAATACAATTGAAAACTTCGTTACGAGAACAAATCAAACATAACGCAATATTTAAGATAACTAAACATACAAATAATTAAAAATACATGCAATATTGAATAGCATATATTACAATATTAAAGCCGTTGTTGAATAGCAGCCCCAATTTCGGAGTTTGCGACTATCAATGTTCAACTCCGTTGCCTTATAATTTTGAACTCAATCCAGAAAACAGGGAAGTTCTTGGATCAAATATTGGGAGAAATTTGCCGTCGGGGAGGACGTTTTGCTGGAACTAACCGGCATTTGCGTTAAATGGGGAGGGAAACAACAAAAGCTTCCCATGGTTAGCCTTACGTTAAAGGGACTCTAGCCTGCGATCCGTACACCACTGAGGATATTTTATGTCAGCACTGTGGTCGGTACAAGTCGGGTGGGAAATTCGTATCTACCAACCTTCATTGGAATCCGAAACCCGGGTCATCTCATTGGGAGTTAAACGCTCGATCCCCTTGGCCACCATTGCTCAAAATAGAGCTCTATCTCCTTCTTCTACTGTACTACAGCCTGTTTCAGGCCAGGGCAGTGCTTTAATACTTTCTCGACACATAATTTATTTGCTTTAGTACAACTTATAATATATCTACAAGTTTTAGTAAAGTGTACTATTTTTTCGCATGATGCAAATATTTTAGTAAATATAATTGTACGAATATTCTTGTATCATACAGTGTAACCACTTTATTTATTTATTTATTAATTTTTTCGCCTTTTGCGATGCGTCCCTAATTTTTACGAAATTCAAATAAAAAAATTCAAATAAAAAAAATGTTACAAGCTGGATTATTTTTTCGAAATTTTCAATTTGAATTCAGGGTTTTTAAAATTAATATCTCTATATAGCATAAAATCATAATGGTCTGATACCGTTTTTCCATTGTTGTCGGCTCATTTTTATTGGTCGGAAAATCAGGTGGTAGGATCCAGTTTTCCCCCCTTCATTTCCTTATTGTTTAGACTGTCATCAGCATAAAATTAACAAAAGTCGTAAAGGTATTGTTTTCCTTTAAATATTTTTGTATCCCTAACTTAAAGTTATTTTTCAGTACTGCTATTATTAGTGGAAATTTTTAATTATGGCTGTGAACTCATCAAATTGGTTTGAACAATATAATGTATTAAGAATATAAATGTTATTTAAAAAATTTATGATTAAAAAAATCACTTCTGTTCACCAAGAGATCTAAATGTTTATAATACTAATAGATAGTAATAGTTAGACGTGGGAAGTAGAGGTGCAAGAGCGTAAGTAAACAGAATTCCTTTTAGTACATGTTAAGTGAATATTTTTAACTTCAGTGGGAAAACTGTTTTCTGCCAAGAAAAAGCAATTATTGCGAAGCAATCATTGGGGTTGGTGAGCAGTAGCGAACAGGGGACTTTGCCCCCTAGTACAAGATATTATTGAAAAATTGTGATTCAGGCATTAATAAGTTAGAAATATCCAAAAATATATAAATAAATAGATTTCGGTCTTTTCAAATATTACACATTCCGAATTTTATTCTCAATGCATTTGAACCTATTAAAAATATGTGTTCCATTCTATTTCGTATGTTTTATGTATCATTTAAGCAAGGGTAATTTCTTTTTCGGTACAAATTAATCAGAAACAAAATAAAATATTTCAAAATTAAAAGAAGGTATATTTCATTCTTAAGCATGTCTCGACTCATTAGCCAAAGCTTTTTGAGACGGGAATTTCATAAGTCACTCGGTTAAAAACAGAACAATTTCACGAGCACGATTTCTTTATAAAGAATGCAATAAATTCTTGATGAGTGATTGTTTTCGAATACCGCTTCCAGTAATACATTCCAGTAAAACCCCTCATTTTTATTCTTTTTCGCGCATTTTATTTCCTGCGGAGACAAATACTAAGACGAACACTTGCTCCAGAGCCATTTATGTAATAATAAGTCTTTGTTTTTTATCGTATATCGTCTGCTTTTTTTCTCGTTGCCACACGAAGGAAATTACAAAATTTTCTTTGATTTCGATATGACGCGGAGTTTTATGAGAACAAAGTCGTGTAAAGAAAAATGAGAAATAAAATTCGAAACGGGTTTTTTACATTTTTGATGACGTCCTTTCGCGCAGCAATTTAATTTTTAATAGTTCGCATCTTAGTAATAAATTCTTAATAAGTTTTACTCAATCTAATAAGTTTGTTGTTCGAGCTAGCCATATATTGAATGATAGCTCTTGAGGATACTGAACGTCCAATATAGTGGACAACATTTAATACGATGTTATCACTTTAAAAAATAATATTTTAGAATCACTTTTTCTTCTTATGACTTTACAAAACGATTGTCGATGTAAAACTACAATAAAATTTACCCTAGTCAGTTGCAATTTTTAATCACTGTGAAAAATTAAGGTAAGGAACTTCATTCAAGTCACCTTTTTTGACAGTTTAATGGCAAGTAAATATCTTATTATTGTTTGGGTCTAATAGACTTTGACTCATGAACATAACGGGAAGAGCATTATAACATCATGAACATTATAAAAATATCCCTTCATATGTGAAAAATGCTAAAAATTTACATTTATATTTTTTATGCAATAATTAAAAAATTTGAAAAAATAATTAAGTTTAAATAATTGATTTTTTTTACATTTATAAGTTTAATTCCTTCTAAGATACATACTTGCAAGTATAAAACGTATTTTCTGCTATTTTGAGCTCGGTTCTCAGTATGATCTACTAAGCAAGTCTATTTACAAATGCACATTAACAAGCAATAACTTGCTCAACCTACGAATATCTCAAATGTATTTCGTATTTAAAGAAGCTTGAATATATATATAAAAATGATGCCTTTACTATGAATATCCAATGCATCCACAATGTTTAAATACTACTTATAATTCATATCGTTGCATACCACTTAATAATCCCTGGATGATAGTGACATCAATATTATCCTAGTTTCTATTAATGGTAACCTTCAGAGACTGCCTAACACTGGCATATACAGACATACTGAAGATTCTTCATCACGTCTTCTTAGAAACTGGGATCAGTGAAAATAATAAGCTATTCCATGACAGGAACTCTATTATCTAAAAACCATTCTCGTGAAGATTCGGTAACTTGAATGGAAACCCTGGTAACCTGCTAAAAAGTCCAACTTGGACCACCAACTCTCTCAGCAAAAGACAATAAATGAGTGTCTATTATTTTTGATAACTTTATGGGACCGAAGAAAAAAGCCACGTTAAGCTTATCACCGTAGCTGAAACCTTCTCACGCCATTAATAAGCCTCCATCCTTCCATCTAATACATTATCAAAAATAAAAATTCTATTGTTAAAACTACTTTGCTGCTATGCCACATTTATCAAGTATTTGGAAATTATTAACTTTTTTAATTTTCTGGCATTTTAATGTCTTAACTATAACTGTATATGTATTGCTTTAGTATGACGTAACCTCTGTCGTGTTAAATCATATCTATTTTTTACCATGTCTGTTATTTAACCTTGAAGATGGTGAGCCACGCGACACCGAAATGCATTCAGGTTTTTATAAAAACTTTATTACTTGTGATTTTAAACTTTATTTTTAATGATATTTAAAATTACCTTTTTTATATCACACGAATATGCAGTAGATAAAAAGAATGAAACAATAGCCCGCGTTGAAAGTAATCTCCGAACAAATGAAAGTAGAAAAGACTTTTGGATGTGCCAGGCGTGCTTATGTTCTATTTGTAAGGCACGAGAAAAGGATTTCCGTTCTAATAAAGAAGGAATTGAAGGCTCATTAATGACGTGAGATGGTTACAGTTATGATTGTGTACTTAATCAGCCCGCATTGTGACTACAGATCACATAGAAATGCTAGAAACTCATATATTGCAGAGCAAATCAGGGACACATATTGTTTCCTGGGTTTGGCTGAATATGCTAAGTTTCAGACTGTACCAGAACTGAGGGTTACCATCTTTGAAATATCTAGTATTATAATAAGGCTATTATCTTTCAGGGATTGTTAAATGGTATGCAATATGATGTGTTTAAAGTTATTTTTAAACATAGCTGCTTTGTTGGCTATTAACAGCAGTTGGCTTGATTTCAGTGAAGCGCAGTTTCCCTTCCTTTTTTTAAATATTTGATTTTTTTTTCTTTGTTCATCGGGAGGCAGGATATGAGATACTTCTTGTAAATATGTATTTATATTTAAAATTTTTTAATAATGTTTTGCTTTCGTTCATAGGTTCGATTCGTTTATAGGTTTCGTTTATAGGTTCGATTATGGTACACAATCAAGGAACTTTATTTTAAAGAGTAACACCTTATCAAGATCACTTTATCAAATATTAAACAGAGAACTGTCCAAAAAGGTTTGGCACCTAGCTTTTTTCGAAATTCCAAAAATCCATTTTTACTGTTGAAAGAATTGTGACAGTGCCGAAATAATATGACTAATTAACAACCTAATCCTGGACAGTACAACTACATCTTGATGGCGTTCCTGATCTCTCGTAAACGTATACCAAATTCTTGGACGAAAAAAGTTCGAAAAGGTTTAATACTTGACTAGTTTTATAACATTTAAAGATAGTGAAGTGTGATGATAATTTTGCTTTAATGCATTTAGAAATATATAAGCTGATCTTTAATAATATTATGGCGTTTGTTAATAAACATGAAAAATGAGTATGGCAGATTTTGTTTAAAAAGTAGCTGCTGATATATTACTAATCGCTAACACACTCCACTCTGAATGGACTACTCTGTACACTACTATAAGTACATAGATATATTTCTATAAGTATACTATTAAATTAATTGTATCAAGGTACTAGTGAGTGATAAATGGAAGTAGAGTTTTGTACATAAAAAAATATATTATGTAAACGCAAAAATATTAAAAATGCTAATAATAAATAATACAAATCATGTGTAGAAATTAACTAGACAGTTTACAGACAGTGTGTCCCCTGATGAAGTGCTGCTCTGTAAACACACTACTTTATTTAAATTTCATTTAAATTATATTTAAATTAATTTTGAGTAAATTTTTATTATTACTAGTTTATATGATTTGAATTTGGTTTTAGCTGCCTTGTGAGCTGTTCCAATTTGAATTTGAATTAATGTAGTTATGGTTATTTTTATTTTTCTACCTCCTGTTTAACTAATTTCACTTAAGAATTTGAATTTATGTTTAGAAATTAACCAGCTCGTATTGATTATACAAGATGACATTTTAAAGCGGAAGCAAGTAATGACAGTGATTGGAATTGTTTCCATAGCATTTCAATTTGCGTTTTAAGATACGATCTGCATCAAATTGAATGAAGAGTTTATTTATAGTTTAGGAACCAAATTCATATTCATTTTATGAAAAATAAAGAGGAGGAATGGCAATAAGTAATTGATGTAAAGTCTAACACGGGAGCAAACTCTAAACATAACAAAGCGTAATATTAATATGCAACAAAATTGTATCGATTGTTTGATGACATGAATCGATGTGTTTAGTAAAGTTTGAGTTTAAAAAAATACGAGTATAATCGCAGCTTCTTGACTTTGGTTAAGTACTAAATTTTTCATTTTCACTACGATTGGGATTTTCAGTTACGTTCCTTATGCGCATATATTTTTTTATAATTTTTTATTTTAGTAACTTTGGTGCTTGCCGCCTCACGAGAAGACACACGTTCTAGTCCCAGCAATAACTACTAGTCTATCATTTTGTATTCTGCTACCAGATCGCAACGTCAACAAGGCTAATATAAAATATACCCAATGGTAGACATATCAGGAAATTGAACCCCTTACCATTGGGATTATCACGAGATAATCATATCACCGCCTGTTACGCATATGTGGGCTACTATTAAATGAAGTGTCCTCCATAAAAGCGAATTTTTCCTTGCGTATTCCTTGTTTACCGAGTTGGGTTTAAAATTACTTGGCTATCCATTTTGGATCGGCTATTTATCGCTGGTTATAGAAAAAAATATACAGAATAACCTAAATAAGAGGGTCTGTTTTAAAAAAATTATAACAGAAAAACAGTTACGGTTTAGAAAAAAAATGTGTTGCTGTGTTCCAGACGCAAGTGCGTGAACGCAGATGCAGTGATTACCAGACGCAAATGCGTGAACGCAGATGCGGTGATTATTTATTATATTATTTATTATATTATTTCTTACCTTTATTCTTTTGTTGGCAACATGTATATATTCTTTGTGTACATTTGTGATAGTAAAAGAGTTTGTTCTATGAGATACTTGTTTTAGTGTTGATTGTAATTAGAAACATTTACGTTTACAACCAACACATGCTGTAAATTCAAATAAAAATCCAGAGTTTCTGTTTTAGTTCAAAAATGTTTCAGCAGATGGCACTCGAAGTAAGTTTGTCGAAGTTCGTTCAAAATTTTATTGTAAATCATAACGCATTTTTTTAAAAAATCTCTCAGTGAATAAAAATCACATTTCCATGCTTTCAAAGTATTCACCATCAGTCACAATGAAATGTCTCTATCACAAAATATAATATTTAGACATCAAAACTCAAAGGGGAAAACGGTAGAATGGATAGACCGTCATCTCCCGGAAATTTTTCGAACTGAAATCGGGAACTTAAGGAGATGAAAAGTTATGCCACTTCACATAAATTAGCTGCAAGATTTTTTGTTCTTTTTTAAAATCTTAAATGTTTTTTTGTCACATAAATTCCGTCACATACAACAAGGACCTGATGAAATGGAAAAATAGACAACAGAGCACCTTACAGGGGTGTCTTGGGATATTCATCCACTTTCAGATGCGCGTGGATAATTGTTTTTAAAAAATTTTTCCGCACATGCGCTGTATAAAGCAACTGCTTCAATTACTCTTATCTGGCGCAGTTTTTATTATTATTTTTTAATTTTAAAGCAATAATTTCGTTATCAGTTTAAAATTGATTCAAACGCTTTGTTTAATTTTTTTTAAATATTTAAGCTNGCTAATATAAAATATACCCAATTATATATATAAAATATATGGTAGACATATCAGGAATTTGAACTCCTTACCATTGGAATTATCACGAGATAATCATATCACCGCCTGCTACGCATATGTGGGCTACTATTAAATGAAGTGTCCTCCATAAAAGCGAATTTTTCCTTGCGTATTCCTTGTTTACCGAGTTGGGTTTAAAATTAGTTGGCTATCCATTCTGGATCGGCTATTTATCGCTGGTTATAGAAAAAAAACACACAGAATAACCTAAATAAGAGGGGTTTGTTTTAAAAAATTATAACAGAAAAACAGTTACGGTTTAGAAAAAAAATGTGTTGCAGTAAATTCATATAAAAATCCAGGGTTCCTGTTTTAGTTCAAAAATATTTCAGCAGATGGCACTCGAAGTAAGTTTTTTAAATTTTATTGTAAATCACAGCTCATTTCTTTAAAAAGTTTCTCAGTGAGTAAAAATCACATTTCCATACTTTCAAAGTACTCACCATCAGCCACAATGAAATGTCTCTATCACAAAATATAATATTTAGACATCAAAACTCAAAGGGGAAAACGGTAGAAGGGATAGACCGTCATCTGCCGGAAATTTTTCGAACTGAAATCGAGAACTTTAGGAGATGAAAAGTTATGCCACGTCACATAAATTAGCTGCAAGATTTTTTTTCTTTTTTAAAATCTTAAATGTTTTTTTGTCACATAAATTTCGTCACATACAATAAGGACCTGATGAAATGGAAAAATAGAGAACAGAGCACCTTACAGGACCTTGATACAAGTGTACATGACGTCACAAACCGCAGTGCTAACACAAATACGCGAAGTAGAGAACAAGCCAACTATTTGACTTACATTGATATTTAATGAAGATTTATTGTATCATTTATTTATTTAATTTTTTAAAAAACTTCTTTGTTGGCGAGTTTATTCCAATGCTTGTGCAAGGAGTCTCATAATCTTCTGCGTCAGGTTCAAAATTCCAGCTGTTTTTTTTTTTTCAAGTTACGCATTTAGGAAGCGCAAATCTATCTGAATCGACTGTTCAACGCCAATATTAGAGTAAAATAATATATAATATGAATGATGTGCCGTTGAGGATTAAAAAAATAAAAACTTCTTTAACAACTTCCCATTTTTAAGGATTTATAAAAATCTTATTTTTTCATTCTTTTAAGAAAACGTCTCATACAAGCACAAAAGAAAATAATATCCTCAGATATACTATAATATTTCCTATACCTAATCCTCTCCATGTTTTGTCTTCAAAAAGTTTTAATGGAATTAGATGTCGTATCAGGAAATCTTCCAAACAAAAGGATTTTTTAAGTCTCATATATCCTTAAAATATGTTTTACATAATATTTTATCTTGTGAAATTTTAGATAGCATTAAAATAGCTTTGGTTGAAAACTTTACTCCCTTTAGTATTATTTTTAAATCAATGCTTATAAGAAACTTTTTTTTTTGCATTATTATACAGTTCTTTTTTTTGTCTAACAAATTTAAATAATATAATTCAAATGATGCTTTTAATAATAAAGATTTAATAGATTTTTTTCAGATTTAAAATTTTTTTAAAAATACATTAGAAGCTGTGCTTAATTTTTTATGTCATTTTAGTTCAGTCGTTGCATACTCTGTTTGAAAAAAATATCTGTAAATAATTCTCTTTTTTCTGAAAAGTTCAATAAGCAATTTTCCGTTTGTACATACCATCATGCTACCAAGAACAATGTATAAGGCAGGTACTATATTTCGTTGTTCCAACAAATCAAAAGTAACAAAATCGTTCATACTTAATCCAAATCAATCCAAAATATCTTTATGTTACTCTATTTTTTCTCTTTAAAATAAAACATAGATGACACCCCATCTAATTCAAGAGTTCAACTGTTCTTCTCCCTTCGCAGAACAAAAACAATTAACAACATAAAATTGCAATGATGTATATGGGAAATATGCGGGATGTACAAATGTCTATAAAAATTAAAATTCAATAGAATGTTCGAATATTTTTTAATGTTCTTATAGCAAAAAATACCCTGCAAGACGCTCTAAAGCCCAGAAAAATGCAACTAGAGAGTTTGACATGTAAAAAGAGTAGCGCTCACTCTTGCATATGAAGGAAAAGAAGGATAATTTTTCCTTGAGTCACATTTAATGCGAATAAATTAAGGAGTTGCAAAACGAAGAGAGCAGGTGTAAAAATTTTCTGGTTCATAAAAACAGCTTGATTATCTAAATAAAACGCCTAACCATAAGTAAAAAGATCTTTTTCATTCCGTAAAATATTATAAATCGAATAAAATTTGATTAAAAGAAAGTATTTATTAGTTAATTGCTTTTATTAGCTAATATTTTTATTAAATATTATTTTTATTATAAATATTTTTTTCAAAAGATAAGTAAGCCGAAAATTTCTGCACATTTATGAAACAAAAAGTAAAAAAATTGATAAAACAGTATACGTTTTTTTTAAAAAAAAAATTAGCTCCCCTTATTGTATAAATTTTTAATAAAAAAGTTTCTGTTTAGAATAGTTAAACTTCCTTTTTTCGAAAACCTCTTATTTATGAGCAGTTCCCTCCCTAAATCAATTAATATTCCATTTCTTGAAATGTTTAAAACTTAAGTGTCGAAGTTCTTAAACTAGTCACAGCTTTTTATATCTAGAATAAATCTCTCAATTATTAAAGAATAACACCATAACACATAAACGACAAAAATGGAAGCAATATTGAAAATTTTTTCACCGAATTTCCCTCTTAGTTTTTTTGGTGTAAATCAATGTGTGCAGTAAACGGCTAATGTAAGAAACTCTGACTAAATTGTTTTGACACTTAAATTTCAGTTATTTTAATAAGTGGATCAAATCGATTAGTGCACTTAGATCCGAAATTTGTAACACACCTGAATCAAAACAAAAGAGTGTGAAATAAACATTTTGAGTATATTTTTGGCAGCAATACAAACCACACCCTTCATTTATCATTAAGAGAAACAGTTTGACAAACCGATGATAACAATTATGAGTTTTACGCAACAACAAAAAAATTTATTTTGCTTTTCTATTTGGAACCAGAGGAAGATAACTCAGCTTTTTTTGCAGAATTTATAACTTTATTCAAATCGAGTTTCATGGCATAGCGGTAAAATTTCTTTTCAAACTTTTATTGAAACAAAATAAGAAGTTTTAAGTTTAAACCATTAGAGACCACAGTACCGTTTTGGTATCATTATGAATTTATTAGTTAAAATGTGCGTTTTTAGTTTAACATTCAACCTAGAAGTGTTCACATAAAGACTATTCGAAGCCAATATTGCCTTTTTTGGCGCATTAATCATCAGGATACTTTTGAAATTCCACAATCAAATCATAAGTGTTAACGAAATGATTATTCTAAGTCAATATTACCTTTTTTGGCACAGTGTTTAGATTACCTCTTTTTTGGAGCAATGTTCACATAACTTTTTTTCGGCTCATTAGTTACATCCGTACTATTTTAGTTCCACAATCAAATCATAAGAGCACATAAAAAAATCATTTCAATCAATATTACCATTTTGGGGCAGTGAAACCTCACACACGTTAACCATTTGCATCGTAATACTTTAGATGTCAACTTAGATGGTCAATTTATGGAGAGATTAGTCATTTTCTATCATTTTTAAGTATTTAAATTTCATTTAAGGATTTATTTTTCTAAAGGAATCCTTTATATGTTTCCTTTATTTAATTAATCAAAGTAAGGATAAGGTAATTACAATATTTCATCATGAATTTAAAATTTCGTTTACCTATTATTGAGATAGGTCACGTGCACATTAAAGATAAGTCGTGTAGAAATTTGAAGAAAAACTCGCTTTTATCCTACCCGATTTTCAAATTTAATTTTTAACATCAAAAATTGCGGATTTTGAAATTTTTAGAGGATGTGAATAAAAGCTTGTGACATTCGTATATTTTTTTTAGTTTTACGATTTCAATCGAATGTTTTCCACTGTTCACTGCTTCGATAAACAGTTTTTCATTTGGTTTTCATATCTCAAGAAATTAAATTAATTACAAATTAGTAAATTAATTGAGAAAAGAAGAAAAGAGTGAAGAACCACTTGAAACGAGTTGGTACCCTCTTTCCTAAATACAAATTCTGGCATAACAATTAATATGTTACAATGAAATGACCAGCGCAGATTCTAAAAAGTAATCTTAATATCACATGAATAATCTTTTAATATATAAATAATTTAGAAGCATTCTTTTATTTTAAAATTTTCTAAATTAACTAAAACATTCCATCAGTAACTAAGTAAATCATTCACGAAACAGCCCGTTGTGGGTCAGGGAGATCATGGAGGTTACGGCTCCACAGTTTCGTCACCAACAGCATGATTGTGGAAATGTGGTCAACACTGCGAACAGGCCGCCTTTACTTCCCAGACAAGCTGGTACCCATCAATCTTGGTGGGATTTAAATTTAACTATATTTTACATTCTAAATGTAGTGCCGAAAACAATCAATTTAAAAAAATAAAAAATGCAAGTAAAAACCACATTGAAAAAATAAAAACTACATTTTTAAACAACCCTGTCAATGTCAAAGAATGAAAATACAATAAACACAGAACAAATGATGATTTGAGCAAGAGGACAAGATATTTTTCAAATTATTAATATAAAACTTTGCTTTTAAAATATTCAAAGAATTGATAAAACAGTCTAATGTATTCTATTTAAAACCATTTGTCGACAAAATGAAATTGCATTATTCAGAATATTATTTGGCCGTCCTTAATATTTAGGTTTATTATTCATCTTATTATTATTAGTCATTATCAGTAATCTTATGATTATTAATCTTATTATTATTTATTTTATAATTATCAGCCGTCGTTATTATTATTAGTCTGTAACGAAATAGATCAAAATATTAAACGAATTATTTAAGCATTAGGAAGCTTCAAATCTTCAAGTAAAACGAAATGAGCACAAGCAAAGTCGGCAAATATTAAGGGTATAACACTAATTGGTACCATTTAAACAAAAGTCTGTGTACCATTTAAGCATAATACCCATGAATAGAAGCACCAAGTATCATTTGCCAAACGAGCTAAATTTTTATACACTAAAAGTGTAAAACAATTCTTTAGGGATATTAAAGTAAAGTGATAACAAAAAAAATGAAAAGGAATCTGCTAACTTTCGCCAAACGAGCCATAAAAAATATTTGGTAGAACAATTTTTAAAAATGCTTGTAAACATGTAAATCAACGCAGAAAAATTATTTAAAAATATTCAAAAGCATTAAATCCGTTAATCCAATTTACTAATATATGAATACTTTTATAATCAACATTTCTTTCTGAAATATAACTAATTACCTTTATTTCGGAGGAAGAGGGCAGGATCTATATTAGGTACCGAATCTCACGAGACCCGGCTTTTATATAAGAGCAGAAAATGCGATTTTTGCTTAGAAATATATGTAAATTAGAAGAAAATTAACTAAAAAAAGGGATTAAATATTTCTTTAAAAAGATTTATTAAATTTAATTAACTTTTTTAGTCATTTTTAATTTTTGCATAAAATCATTAAATTTAATTTTTTGCATTTCTTGCATAGTTATCATAATGGGATATTTTACAGGTTCTTGATTATTTCTTTACATTTCGATTAGGATACAAAATTCCCAAGAGATAAAATATTAATATGCTGTAAAAATGTCTAAGAAGTTACTTAAACCGTATGCCCTACCTTTCTTTTTAATTTTTATTTTATTTAAAAACTCCGAAAAAAGAAAGTAAATACTGTTACATTTTTACATAGAAAATCGACTTGTAAAGTAATAAAAACAGAAAAATATATCATTAATGTAATAGAAATTATTTACAAATTAAATGTTAAAATTGATTGAAGCGTAAAATTGTAATTGCAATATATTGGTCAAACGTTGATGCCGACTTTATTAATAAATTAGCTACTTATTAACTGTTACCACAATAACCAGTAGTACAAATTAACAATTAAAATTACTAGCGTATAATATATATTACTAGCGTAGTATATATTACTAGCGTCATACTATATAACTAGCGTCAATAACAGTTTGCAAATTTTTTTATGGCTTCCCTAAACGGATAAGTACCATTGTTTTGAATAAAGAAATTATATTTACTAAGTGAATAAAAACCATTGTTTAAAATAGAAAATTTTATTTTTTCTAAGCGGATGAGTACCATTATTTTAAATAAAAATTTTATTTTTACTAGGCGAATAAGTACAATTTTTTTAAATAAAGAAATTATTTTTACTTAACGAATAATAATCATTGCTTAAAATTAAGTAAAAATTATTTTTACTTATCGGATAAGTACCATTGCTTTAAGTAAAAAAAATTATTTTTACTAAAAGGATAAGTACCATTGTTTCAAATAAAAAAAAATTTACTTTTACTAAACAGATAAGTACCATTGTTTTAAGTAAAAAATTTTATTTAATGGCATTTTTGTTAATAAAAAATTATCATGATAATACTTACGTGCAGCACAGAAGCACGCTATCAGGCTAAACTTGAAAATATTTGGCATGTCGAATAAAAACATAGTGTTAATCTCTTTTGCAACTTGGCATCGAATCTATAATTCTTCAGAAAAAATGAGATTATAAATTGCAATTTTTCCGAAATTATAATCCTTTAAACAATTTTTATAACTCACAAAATGTAAAATAATCACAAATAATGTAATTAAATTCAAACTGCATATATCCTTGATTGATACGTTTCTCAATTTGAATAATTCCCAAATTATATAAAAATTTTTGCTGTTTTAAGGTAAATCTATCCAGCAAAGACTCAAATCCAAATAATTGTTATTAAAAGCACAGCTGTGAAAAATATTTTTCGAGAATAATTTTTTCCAGCAACTCCTTGTCTTTTAATAGATGTTTTTTTTTTTTTTTTTAANTTTTTTTTTTTTTTTTGAAATATATACAGCAAAATCACTGCTATTTTTGGAGTATTTGGCTGATTGTAACAAAAAGTTCGATACGACAATTTTCAACAATATTCACATTTCTTAAAATCTAATTTTCTATCTCACCATTTCCGAATTAAATTTAGCAATAATAAAAAATATATTTGTGAATAATTCGAACGAAAAGGTAAAGTTTTGAAGGAGTTGTTCTGTCCAATGAAAACGTCGTAAAAGTTTTGGGGAAGCATGAGGAACAATCGTCGAAGCGGAGAATTCTGAAGGACTATCGGGCCGTATTTCGAATGTTCGAATGCCGCCGCAACAATCGCCCCCTCGCGGCTGTTTTTTCCTGGTCGATGGCTTTATTCTAAAGCGAGATTCGCCTATTTCTTTTGAAAATAGATTTCGGTATAAAATTTTGGCATTAAAATATTCCGTTGGAGCTAATGATATTTATAGAATGATTTCGTATTTTTAAACATTAAAGCAGTTATTATTTTTTTTCTGTATAGTCTAGGTATGAGCCGTACTGTTATAGTCTAGGTACGAGCCGTTCTGTATAGTTTAGGTATGAGCCGTTCTGTATAGTCTAGGTATGAGCCGTTCTGTATAGTGTAGGTATGAGCCATTCTGTATAGTTTAGGTATGAGCCGTTCTGTATAGTCTATGTATGAACCGTTCTGTATAGTCTAGGTATGAGCAGTTCTGTATAGTCTAGGTATGAGCCGCGATGGTTCAGGGGATAGAGCGTTAGTCCTCCAACGAGGTGAACCGGGTTTGAATCCCAGCGATGGCAGGTCGATACGAATCCGCATCCAGCTTTCACCGACCACAGTGCTGATGTGAAATATCCTCAGTGGTAAACGGATAATGGGTTAGAGTCCCTTTACCGTCAAACTAACCGTGGGAGGTTCTTGTGGTCATCCTCTCCATGTAACACAATTGCGGATTAATTCCATCAAAAAGTCATCCACAAGCAAAATTTCTCCCAATACTTGATCCAGGAGTTCCCTTGTCTTCGGGATCGGGTTCAAAATTACAAGGCTACGGAGTTGAACATTAGTAGTCGGAAACCCAAAATTGGGTCAGCTGTTCAACGACGGTTATAAAATAAAATTAAATAGTCTAGGTATCAGAACTTGAAAAGTCACAAAATTTTGCAAGCCCTGCCGGGTATGTTACTCTACAATATACATCCCCTAATAAAACTTTAAACATCTCGGAACATAATTTTTTGATTACATGAACATACGAATGCATCGATTATTAATTTGAAGATAAAAAATTATATTTACAATGTCTCCTGATATTAAAAAATCGAACCACTGACGTTGCTGTATTGAACTTAAAATTACATTTTGTCTTCCAACGCAGAAATTATATGGCCTAGAAACTTGCCATTTCGATGGATTGTATGAAAAAGTACAGAGAGCACAATTAAATGAAAATAATTAATGTTCGATATTTAGTTCGAAAATTATTAACTATTATACTCGATGCAAAAAGTACCATACGGGCAGCTCTCCAGGCCTAAAGAATGCAACTACAGAGTTGAAATTTGGCATCTTGAAACGCCCATATCTGATTATAAATTTAACACAATTTTTTTTCAAAATTTATTTTTTTTGTGAATTTTTTTGTTATTTTTTTCTTTACGCTTAATTGCTTAGCTACTCAAAAACTATAGAAGTTAAAAATGTGAAATTGCGCTGAGCTATGGAAAAAAGCACAGTAAATTCAGTAAAAAGCACAGTAAGACACCAATGTTTCATGCTGTATTTCATAACAGTAAATTATTAAAATGCTAAATATAACATTTTTCACTTATTTTGACCTAAAAAATAAGTGAATTACGAAATAATGAAAAAAAGTAAAGAAAAAATATGTTTAAAAAAAAATCAACGTCAAAGGGTTAAAACGATGTTATAAACTTTTGCGCTAATTATTTTCTTATGCAAAGAGATATAGTAAACCTATTAATAAAATTGAAATAAAATGAGAAAGGTAACTTTGTCTGAATATTTACATTTTCCTTTGCACTGAATATTTACATGATTAATTTGTAATATTTTTTTCTGAATATTTACATGCTGGTCCGAACATGTAAGTGGAAAAATACATAGATACGGGAAGGGGATCTAAGATGCTGAATGGAGCAAATAAAAATCGAAGAGGGGAAAAAATCGCTTATATTTGAAAAGTTCAAAATTTTTTAGAATTTAATAATATTAATAAGAATTTATTATGCAAAGTTATCTTACTCATTTTTACAAAAGTAAAATCTGAAAAAATTTTAAAAAAATCAACCTAACAGTCACGAATAAATGCTACAAGCATCAGTTAAGAAACAAAAAAATACAGAGCGATAATTATTAAGCAATGTGAAATTTTTTTTAAAAAAAAAATAAGATTTTGAAAAACAACCGAGTCTAAATATTTTGTATAAATTTTAAAGGTAACTACCGAAGTTTCGATTTATTTATAGTAAGATCGATATGCTGGCCACCGTATATAGAGCAGAAATATCAACACATCGATAGGCTTTATTGCTACTGAATAACTGTTTTAAGTATATTTTAGGGATTATTTATCTAAACTTGATCTTTAATAAAGAATAATCCACAAAAATATGCCACAAACGTTGAGATCTGGAGAATAAAATGACCGATGTATTCTCGTTAACTAAGTAATTCGTTTTTACCAATATAGTTAATATAGTAAAAAAAAAATTACCAAGGAATTAATCTAGAATCAAGAATATGGACTTGTTAAAATTCTTTTAACTTATTCAGCTAAATCTCGCCAATAGTTCAAAAGGTAATTCAGATGCTAAAATCAACGCACTTTTTTTAATTTATTTATTACTATTTTTTATTAACTAATTAATATTACTACTTATAATCAAGATAATCAATAACTAATATTACTTATTATCTAGATTAGTACTAATTCAAATAAATAAAAAATTTATTTGACGAGAACTACTAGAAAATTTTAAAATATTTTTATTATTATTCGCTTATTATATAAAAAAAATAAATTTGCGTGAATTTATTCTACCTTCTAAGCCTATATTTCATAGAAAATTCATTCTGAAGATTTTCTGCAGAAGATATTTTTCTGAAAAACTTCTGAAAGTACTTGATCTGCTTTTTTAGCCTAATTTTGCAGAAAATTTAGAGAACTTATTCTGAAGATTTTCAGTAGAAAATAATATCAGTACATAATTCGAAGAAAAAGTAGCTTAAGGAGTGGAGGAAATACCCTTAGATTTTTTTCAGAATTTTGTTAATTAAATCTTCAGATTATTTTTATTGGGGCAGTTACACGTCCCTAATAGATTTTAGGTCAATAAACTGAATTCTATTGAAAAATTACAATTCAGAGAATGTGTATAATGCTACAATTCCGACGAAATACGCTATTTTGTGACAAAAACGCAGACCAAAATACGAAACCAAAAACTTAAACCCCTAAGATCGATGGCTGGCCCAAGAGACCAGTAATAATTATTTTATGATGGCTTGAATGAAATTTGGATATTCTTCAGAATTTTGTAAAGAAAATCTTCAGACTATTTTTAGTGGGGCAGTTACTTGCCCGTAACAGAAGTTAATAAGGTGAACTCAAATAAAAAATTGCGATATAGAGAAAGCTACAATTCCCAATGAAATATGGTATTTCGTGACCAAAATAGGAGACAGACAATCAAAAACTTAAAACCCTTAAGATCGATGGCTGGCCCACAGGACCATGAATAATTGTTTTATAGTTCTCAGACTAAAATATCAATGGTCTCGAACTGACGAACCACCGTAAATTTCAAGCCCTGACTTCTTTATATAATTCCATAACTAAACTGTTGTTAAAAACAATGCCTGCCAGACAAATATTATGAAACAAAACACATAGGTCGATACGCTTATGCTTGATGTAAGAACATTTTTTATTTCATTTTGGAATGAATATTACTGAAATATGCTAAAACGAAAGTCACCAAACCATTGTGTTCTTCGATATTTTCGTAACTCTCTACTTAAAAATACCACCAGACGCCACCGCGACTTCAAATCATTGTTTATAAATCTGTCTTTAGATATCTGTAAACATTTATTCTAAGGGTTTCGTAAATCAAAGATTTTGTAGAGAAGAAAAAAATTTGCCCAACAGAATGATATTCTGCAATTGTAATAAAAAGCAATATTTTATTTCGTTTTCAAGCGATATAACCCACCAGGAAGAAGAAAAAAAAATTCTTAGAAATCTAAGAGAAAACATTCATTTTACAGTCAACAGTTTGCTCTTACATCTATTGCACATTTCGAAATATCGCCAAAATAGGCTGAAAATTAGATGGGCGAAGATTTAGTGCTCCTTTCAGGTCTCTGGCCTTGGCGGAATAACGTCGCTGCGGTAGCTTTTGAAGAAAATATGATTCCGTGGAAAGCTACCATTATACGGAAACCTGCATCATAATGCAGCAGAGTGGAAAAATGTCTGATTTTCCATGTTGTGGTTCTTGTTTTCGATCCTACAAATAATATTTATTGAAAATATTCAAAGAAGGGTATGATATTGTTTTCTGCATGTGTTTCGCTGACTTTCTGTGCACATTGTTTGTTTTCTTTTTCCTTAATCTATAACAATAAAAGCAGAATGTATGTCTGGCTCATTTGGATGCCGACAGTATAACAGACACTAAAAATTTATTACGAATAATAGAAATCTGGGCTAATGTGGGCAATTATTATTTATTGGAAATAATTTGCTCGATAAAGTGGAAGATCCTTAAGTTGAAAAGACTTTTTTGATCTTAATGAAATTGTTTAGACAAATATTTATAATTATGTGAAAAAATTATTACTCAAATGAATATTACGACAATTACTTATACTATAGCTCATCAAAAATGTAATTTATCACATTTGGACGTTGTTGAGCCATTGTTTGATTTGTTGATTTGATTGAATTATCAACATGTGAATTTAAATAAGTTAACATTGAGTTAAAATAAGTTATTAACATGTTATCTTATGATTCCTAAGTTCTCAAACAAAATTTGTTTAGCTAAGAAGAAAATGTAAGTAAATGATTGTGAAAATTAAAAGAATGTACCATTTGTAATAGTTCCCTACTTTATGCATATTAACTTTTTACAAAAAGAATAAATCTAATTATTCTTACTCAGGCAAACTATTTGTAGAGGCATGCAAACAGAAAACAATTATCATAAAGTAATATTTAAGATACAAAATTTTACCAGATATTGTCAAGCAACGTTGTGTGTTTATGACGTTTTTCTAAAACGTGTGCTCTTGCATAGAAGTGAAGCCTAGACTTAATTAAAAAAAAAAATAAAAAATATGATTTAATAATCAGAAAAAAAATGGCGAAAGGTTTTGGATCTGTTTGGGCCTGAAAAAATTTGTTTAAAGTCAATTTTTAGTTTTTTTTTTATACCATTTACAGTTATAAACAAGTTATTAGTAAATATTTACAATAAAAAAATTCTATGCTGTACAAAAGCATAAAATTCTTAGAAATTATGTCTATATATCATTGTTTTTCTAATTGAATTAAAAAGCAGTCAAAATGCCTTCCTTGTGGCAATATAGTGTTAAGAATCAAAGTGACAGTCATATGGCACGTCACCTGTGAACCGGTAGTTGGTCTGTATGATTGGGTATGCTGCCTCCCCCTAACCACCATTTTATTCTTTCTTTCCATGCCAAAATGTGTTAGCATATTTAATTAACATGGATAATATCAATGTATTCTCAAAGATATATCTTAATTACTAGTAGAGTTCTGTTTATCAATAGTGTAAAAATGCAGAGCAAACCAAAAATAAATAAAAAGGGAAATTTTCTTCGCCTCCTACTCTTCTCCAACATCAGTAGTAGTTGGAAGGTGTAAACCGGTTCAAAAACTTCTACTGCCGTGTTCCTGAATGTTGTTTTTCCCTTTATACACAGGGACCGCACGAAACCTTGGGGGAGACTGGTTTACATTAAGTCTATGAAAGTGAGAGTTCTTCCCCTATGTATATATTTCGACCTTGCTGCCCTATCGTGAGAGACTAAGAAAAAGATGGTCCTGAGATATTAATACAACTTGAAAAAGATAAAAATGGAAAACTGGGAATCTAAAGTCCAGAACCGTGAAGAACTGATGACTATCCAGATGCAATATGTCGTAGTAAGTTGTTATTGAAACGCATTTTTCCATTAAAAATTGTCTTATATTGTCTTATATGATCTTAAATTGTCTTATATGACCTTTAAGAGAAGAAAAATTATACATGCATATGAAAATAATTTGTTTTTAAACCAAAAATTTCGCGCTTCTTAAGAATGCTCTTAGTTTCGATTTTCCCCTAAGCTTACTCAGTGCTTGTTGAAATGAGAAAACTAAGACAATAAAAATAAATAGTAAAGCATACATTGTAAGATAGTAAAGATTACTAAAACAGCTATAATTCAATTTGCTGATAATCATAAAACTTAATTACAGGAAATAAATAAGAACATTTCAGAAAATTTCATTTTAATCAAAGTAATATTACAAACTATTTGTTAAAAATCACATATGTTATTTACATAAAAAATGATTGATGTAAAAAAAAAAATGTTGTGAATAGTTCATGAGCAAAATTATTTGTAAAAACTATTATTCGCATATCACACATCAGACATATGTCACAATTTTTGTTAAAATAATTATTCTCCTATCACACAACTTGTATTATATTATGTGTTAAAGAATTATTCCTGTTATTTGAGAGGGTAATTATTCTCGAATGCAGCATCGAGTTTATATAATTTGCTTATTAAAATAATTATTCTCAAATCAGATATTAAACCTGCATTGCAGTTCTTGTCAAAATAATTACACACCTATCAGACATCACATTCATATTGTATCATGTGATAACGCTATTAATGTCGTATGAGACTTGCATACTATTATTTACTAAAACAATTATTTTCTTATCAGTTTAATTTTACAGTTTTTGCAAATATTATTCAAAAATTTAAAACTGTTTTTTCTTTTCAGTATATTACTTTGCATTTCAGATAAAGATTCATACATAAAGTTCAGTACTTTACAAGACCTTACTCTGTTTATTATTTTCAGATGCCGCATGAGTATTATTCTTCAAACAGGGAAAGATAATTTCTCAAATTCTGCTTGCATGTATTCTTGTACTTTTTCAGTAACTTTATTCACGATGAAGTCTTCCACCAACTTTGAGATTCCAGTCAGGAGCCATTTCAATACCCAAGTCAAAGGACCAAGACCGGACAATTCGATCCAAATGGTGGATAACTCCATTATTTCGAATTCTTCTAAAACTGGCTTTGCACCCTTCTTATTCGTCTGACGGATTCGGAAGTAGAATTCTACAGTATTCACTTTACCACCTACTATGATTGATGGACCCAAGGCCATGAATTTGGCTTTTCCTGGAAAAAACAAAAATGAAAATAAATTATTAATTAGGAGAAAAAAATTTTATATAAATTTCCAAAGCTGTTTATTAAGGAATATATATAATGTGAACTTTTTCCTATATGAAGGACTTTTTGATGAAATTAACCCCCATTTACGTTACATGAAGAAAACCTCGAAAACCGTTAGCCCGATGCCAAGGGGATTCTAACTCATGATCCGTCTACCACTGAAGATATTTTACACCAGCACTGTGGTTGGTGCGAGAACAGTAAAAATCAACCAGCCACCGCTTATCTCTTAAGGGATATTCTGAAGGGGGAAAAAAACCTGTCCTTGATTCCTGGACGGTTTGAAACATTTTGCTCCTTTACCAATATCAGCCGATCTGAGCTTTCTTGAACATGTTTACAATAAATTCAGAGATATTGAAATAATTGGTCCTTTGACTTTTCAAACACACCTTGTAACTGAGGAGATTTCTTGTTTATCGAGTCTAAACTGTAGTATGTCCATATCTGGGGTAGACTATATTTGAGGGTGCCCCTTGATTCTCGCCAAGTTGTGATCGTGGTTGATCGCCAAGCTGGGCGATGTTGAAACCCAATCGTGATTCTGATTGGTTTAGATTTTAGCGTTATTTTTAAATGTTCAACGGTATATGTAATTTCAGAGGTTCGTTAGTTCTACGTTGGATACCGACTGCTAAGGTTACTTTTGCTACTGGTCTTAAAAATGACTACAGTAAATAAGATAAATCTTAAGTTTCTGTACGATTTAAATAACAACGGGAAAAAAAACAGTGATTGACTTGCTTACTCCATTAATTTTTGTTTCGATTCAAAATGCATTTTATTGGGTTTATTAATTTTGCTTATATTGGGTTCATTGCAATTTTATAAAGTTTTGGCCGATGTTTTGTTGAAATTTTCCGTTGTTTTATTGAAATATTATTATGTTTTGGCCGCTATTCCTGTTACCACGGTGTTCCGCGCAAGCAGGAATGGCGCCAAACATAAGTTGCCAATTTCGCCAAGGGACACCCTCAAGTATATTTTTACCCATATCTGTACATTTATTTGTGCATTATTCACATTGTTTTCCTTTATAACACCTTGTATCATTATGGAGCGTATAACATTTTGAAAAAAATTCGCACAGCAATCTGATACGGCAATCTAATAAGACAACTTGATGCAATCTATTATAAAATTACTTAGAAAATAATCAGTGATCAGTTATCTGAGTTTAGAACTGATTATTTTAATAGTTATATAGCATTGTTTTGGGCAGTTTGATGAAAAAATTTCGAAAGAAAGAGGAAAAGTAGAATTAAAATTATATTTGTATCAGACTGCGTATACTGGTACGAGCCCGGATATTACTCATAACTGCTGTGCTTTCAAAAGCTTTTAACTTTTAAAAAAATTGTTTTCCATCGCAAAAACAAAGTCCGATGTTCCAGCTGTTGGAAAAGCCTTCAATAAAGCTAACGTTCACAAATTTATTTCCTAATTGCCTGTATAGATTTCCGAAATAAGTAGTATTATAATGAATCTATGATGGGTTATTTTATTTCACTTATGAGAAATATTAATTATTAGAATTCTATCTGAGTACTTATGTTAACCTTAAAAGAGAATAAATAATGAATTCACTTGGGCTGTAACTGTAATTCAAAACTTATTTTCATAATTTATCCCTTTATTTCATTATTTATGTTCGTTTTAAATTCACAAGAAAGTCTGTCGCGAGCTTCAAAACTTTGCATTAATTAATGTGTAATATCTTATCAATTCGATTTCGATTATTCATGAAAGACTTCGTGATTCTTAATCGATATGCATCAAACAATTTGTCGTTACATTTAATTCAACCCTGAGTTGTGGGGACAGAAAATCTTTCAATTGCGTAACTAATTTCATATTAAAATCTATTTAGATTCATGAAAGGTTTTGCTTGCATTAAGACAAGCGATTACTGTATGCATGAACTAAGAGGCTCCGTCCTCACAATTACTGTAAAATCATTTGTTTTATTTTTTAATGATTACATTTTTAAATTATGATTAAGATATTTCATGTTTTTAGTGGATAAAGCTAGAATGAAACTAAATACCTCTGTATGATACTCTGAGATTACTGAGTCCAAGATGAGCTGAAACTGATATCGTTGTCCGAGTGGTGTTTAGCTCGCATTCATCTGTCCGACGGAGTGTAGATACTCCGCTTAACCAACCGTCGTGCAGTTTTGCCTCACCCGTAAAATTGACGTACACGATCTAGAGAAGAAAAAGTTCAGGAGGCAATTTTTACGAATATAAATTAGAATCAATATGGGAAAAAATCAAATGTTATACAATTGTTTTCCAGAGAAATTAAAAAATGCAAAAACTTATTTTTTGATCAAAAATTTGAGTGATGAAACGCGGAAGAATAAAGTTAAACTCAAAATATTGGTTGTAAATTTTATGTGTTTTGTCATTTATCATCGAAGTTTTTTATTTTTTATCGCCGATTTAATATAGAATGGGTCTCTAAATGCGGCTGATAAAATAGTTCTAAAATAGAGATGCTTCAAACATACTTCGGTGAACTTTGCTTTTGGGACATAGCACAAAGTACGTGTTTAAGCAAGTGGAAAAAGCTCAAAATACGCATTTAATAAAATAGGTGTAGCTCAAAATGCGTATTTCATATAATGGCTATTGTTCAAAAGGGGTGTTTGTAGAAATAAGCATAACATTGAACCTTTTAAATATTGTTCTTTTTTTTAAAAGAATTTACCAATGAATCCAAATAAATTTTTAATGTGATGTCATCTATTTGCATGAAACATTTAAATTCTTTTTACGTTGTCTTTTTTTTTTAAAAAAGGCATAAAAAAACAATAGTTCTTTTTACAAGGCTGCCACGCGTCCTATAAATTTGCAATAGTAGCAGTAAATTTACAATGTAGGAATTTCGATTTTTAAATACCACTAAAGGGTTTAGAAACTTACGAGCAAAGCATTCTCATATAGGTGTATTTCCTTCTAGAAAAAAAACAGATGTAAAAATAAGTAAAATTGTTTAACACGTTAAAAACTTTCTTCGTGGCAAGATTTTTTTTCCCACTGAAGACACTAGAATGTTTTCAAATCCTGAAAATGTTCAGATCTTTCAAACTTCAGAAAAATAATTTGGGAAAATGAAGATTTTGAAGAAACTGACATTGATTTGCTTTTATTTTGAAAGTTTATAAGATAGTCTGAAAATTTACATTTATAATATACTCTTCCACCCCTATCCAAAATTCTGGGTTCAACATTGAAAAGAAGCATCTTTTTTTAATTTTGTCCACTTTCTTAACACGTATTTTAAGCCATGCGCATTTTCTTTAACACACATTTTGAGCCATGTTCACTTTCTTTAACACACATTTTGAGCTATGTTCATTTTCTTTAACACACATTTTGAGCCATGTTCATTTTCTTTAACACACATTTTGAGCCATGCGCATTTTCTTTAACACACATTTTGAGCCATGCGCATTTTCTTAATTGTGAACTTTGAGCTATATCCATTATCTCACATACACATTTTCTGTCCATTTTCTTAAGTAACCATTTTGAGCAATGTTCGCTTTCATACGCTTTTGGAATAATATCGCGCAAAAATATCTTGGACTAATGTCCAGTTCAAAATCATCCTTAAAAACGCATTTTGTGTTGAATGCAAAATAAAAATAAAAATCATAAGTTTTTGAAATATAGCTAACAAAACATATAGATGGATTTTGAAAAGGCATTCTACTTTGCTTCTTTTATGGTAATCTTTCACTTTTAGAGTGTTACAGATCGCACTGGGCTTTGACAGGCAGAACAATGATATTTTAAACCTTTTTGTTTCCATTCCCTGACTTTCAGTTCGAGATAATCCTTATGGCTAATATTTTATTACATTATCTTACCATTACGTTTGGGTCTTCCTCTGGGTTTCATTGATTTCAAATTTAACATTTTTTCAAACCTTCTTTTTCTCCAATTTTTAGCCTAACTAGCCCAGGTAAACTTTTTTTTAACTTTTTTTTTTATTTCTAATGAGCTGCACAATCAGACTTGCCGATGAGCAGACCTAATGCGTTCTCCAGAGGTGGTATCCACTCTTTCAGGACCACCACAATGGGTGAGATACCGTTGGTCATGTTAATTTGGACGTCTAGTTTCTTCCACACTAGATGGCAGCACCGAGACTCTATTTGGATGCTAAAGTGCACTAGGAATTTAATTTTGCCGGAAATGACAAGAGCCAATAAGGCACTCCAAGGATCTTTTACGTGCCGCATAATCATACGACATGGCCGCTGAGGATTTTCTGCATCCCGAAAATCCGGTGTCTGGACCGGGGGTCGAACCCGCAGTCTTGGGCTCAGAAGGCCGACGACAAACCAACTGCTCCATCCAGCCACGCCCAGGTAAACTAAACGTCTCTAATTTAATGAATTGAAAGAGTTTTCTTTTATTTAATTGAATGGTCAAGTTTGATATTGTATTTAATGCTTCAATTTTTGTTTCAATTTATCCTAATATGATTTTTTTAAATTTTTCTTCAAGCTATTTTAATTCATCTAAATCTAAGTATCAGTACCCTACGTTACTACAAAATATACTAGTTAGCAAAATTTTTTAACTTAACTCTTTCGTCAAGACGGACCAGATAACTAGTTTTCCTGGAAAGACCGCTGTGTACTAGACACGAGATAATTCGTCCTCTCCACAAGGTTTCTCTATATGACAGCAGTTTGTCCTGTCACTCATTTATAAACATTTTAGCGCATTGTAGTCCATGAAATTTTGTCTTTAAGGCATTTTTCACAAGATGTCACCAGCAGCACTACTTTTAGAGCCTTTGCGATATTATTTTTATTATTTTGTTATTTTAATTTTATTATTATTATTTTTATGTCTGCAAACATAAATAAGTCACTATAGTGAGTATTGTTATTGATTGCAATCGATTATTATTTTTTAGAATAAAATAAATGAGGTTTAAAGGAATTTCAGTTTTGTTTCAATTTTAGCTCTGCGGGGAAACTCTTAGAGCAAAGAGTAGGATGAAGTGTAAAGCAGTGAAAGTGTAAAGTGTAAAGGACCACAATGAAAGTGTAAAGGAAAAGATCTTCAGACTGAGAAAAGCTCACTTATTATGAAAATAATTAATATTTTTTGAACATTGTTTAATTTTTTTTTAATTGAAAAGTAATCTGTATCACATAATGACCGAATTTTAAATTTATAGATATTAAGTTTTTTAAAAAATTCTTGGTCTTGGTGTAGTGAGAAACTTAGAGGAACTTTGGTGTAAAGTAGCTGCACCTATTTTTGGTGTTGAGACACAGTAAAATTAGGGTGAAAGCCCATGCGGGAGCCGTAGCGCGAAGTAGTAATGCATGCACCAACCTCTGTAAAAAAGAAATTCAGAATATTTTCCTTAATGAAGGAAAGTTAAAAATTTTCTTCCTTTTATAGGTATTCTGCGAATAAAATAAAATTCGTACACTCTCTAGACATGCAATTTACATTTCTTTGCCAAATATTTATGTGACTGAATAAATACTTTGTTACAAAAATATTTCTTTGGAAAGATTTTTCTGTGCCTTTATAGCGCTGTAATAAATTTCAGATTTATGTAAACATTTACGTTGAATGGCTTGAGTAAAATATTACGTTGTTAAAATCACGTATCCTTTTGTTGAAATTGCATACCGGCGGCAAGGTAAAGAGCTTCAAAATTGCATTTCATAACGCTATTGACATAAAGATTGTGTAACTATGTTTTTTTCTATCTCTTCAAAGTCGATCTTAACCAACGAACAAAAAGCAGGCTCGCACATTTCAAGGAAAATAGAATTTTTCGCTTTTATAACGCTTTTCAGAAAAGTAATAAATACTCTACAACGATGAATCGCGATGTCAACAAAGATATGATATTTTGATACATCGATCTCTTACTTTTCTTCCTGACATTTTTAGGAGGATTTTAATGGTTTTATTTAATCCAAAAATACAGAAAATGTATCAACTCTTTGCACTTTTAAAGATTTATTAGGATATAAATTAGTCAAAAAAGTCATTTTCGAAGTCATTTAGTCATTAGTCATTTTTCGAAAGTAAAATAATCGAAATTAAGCTGTTAAGAAATCGAATTATTTTAAATATGCCTGAACAATCAATAATCGTGCATAGATTAAATTTCGATGTCAGTTTAAAGGGATTTTGAATTTCTTTTAAAATTATGTGCAGTGTTTCGAATTTTGTTTTTAAATACAATATGTACCGAAATCTTCTACTTTTAAAACAATTTTGAAATTTTAAGAAATTAATACTTTTTTCAAATATGAGAAAGCATTATAATAATTCATTGTAAAATAATATTTGTAACTTGTTTTGAATTAAAAAAGAGTTCAGACTCTAACTTGTGATAAGAAAATTTTTGCCACAAGAGATAAAAAATTTTAAACCAATTTAAAATTAAAAATGCTTACTTTCTATAAGCATTTTTAAAAATGCTTATTAAAATTAAAAATACTTATTTTCTAATTTTTTATTAAAATTTTAAAATTAAATTTCCTTAAAACAAGAAATGTAAAATAATTTTTAACAAACGTAAAGTAATTTTTTGAATTTAAAAATTTGAATAAAC
This sequence comes from Parasteatoda tepidariorum, assembly GCF_043381705.1. Taxonomy (NCBI): domain Eukaryota; kingdom Metazoa; phylum Arthropoda; class Arachnida; order Araneae; family Theridiidae; genus Parasteatoda; species Parasteatoda tepidariorum. The sequence goes on from NC_092205.1 coordinate 19,148,204, forward strand.
TGAGTATAATATTGTATGTAATAATATAGTAACTGAGTATAAAAACCAAAATAACTGAGAATATAGAGCTGGCAACTACTTCGCTTTTTGCATATTATTTTATAGAGTGATAAACGATTAAATACTAAATCTTTCAAAAATTTTTAAAAGTTTAAGTTAAAAGTTTATGTAATTTAGCACACATTTTATAAGCCTTAAGGAGCTTGAACAAAGTGGAGTTGGATATAAACTTTTGAATCATTTACATGTTGTAGTATGGAAAATAACTTCACTAGCATGTTGTAGTATGGAAAATCAAATTTACAAAGCAATGAATTTACAAAGCACTAAGACAATTTTCCCAATAACCATAGATAGTTGGCAGTGCTGATAATATAAGGCTTTCATATTAACTAATTTTAGTGGGTTTTAAATAAAAGTGCCCATACGTAAATTCTCGTTCAAAAATATTCGATATTACTGTTTAAAAATCTCTAAAATTGGAATTACACATTTCTTTCTTTCTATTTCATTGGGAAAAAAATCATTAAACGAAATTATTTCAGATTATTTTGTAAGTTTTCTGAGGAATGAACGTAAAATATTTCCAGATTTCATTTAATTATATTTAAAAATATTTTGAGATATGTCATGTTAAAAATGGAAAATAAAGACACAAAAATGATCAGGGAGATGAAAATAAGGTGAAAAAATAAATCAAATCTCATCTCGTGCTCTAATTTAGATAAAATCAGAGTGTGCCATAAGGAAATGGCATCTGACATGTATCTATAGAATCTCTTTCTTAAAAAACGAAGGCAAAAAGGGGATATTCACATTGGAGATATTTAATAGATGGAAAAAAAACATAAATACGATCAAAATCTAATACAGTACAGGAAAATAGAATTGATTGCTGTAGGAAGCAGGTAGAAGTTGAAAGATTATTATTAAAAATCCCCGCAAGGTCCAACTTTCAATTAACTATTTTAAGTTTATTACATGCATATTACTCTCTGTGATTTGTCTGCTTTTGATAGCATTTTTTGTTTCTTCTTTACTTAAATTTGTACATCTTTTTTTTTAAGTTTCGCTAAGGATTCTAAAAATACATAACAGGAACATTCTTTGCAAGAAACCCTGCAAATTTTTTCATCATTTTAAAAAAATAAAAGTTTAAGTTGCTTTTAGAACTTTAAAAAAAATTAAAAGATAAAACATCTCTAAAATTTTAAATTCTTGCGTGCTGGATATATTTGCATCCTATTTAATATTTTGTTAAGCCTAAAAAGAATCATAAAATGCATAAAATATTCAATGTTCTTCTACCCATCAACAAGCTGTCACGACTTCCATACATTATGAAATGAGATGGATCACTTTTAACTTAGCAAACATTCGTGGTATGGAAGATAATTTTCCATTTATGATAACTGTGTTAAATTTGTTAGTAGATTTATTTTTAAAAAAATACCTCTTTTGAAAAAGTGGATACGTAATCTGGCAATTGCATGGGATCCAATTTGTTGTTCTTGACGTAATTGTGAACATTCTCAAGAATTTGATCGATGTATTCATCAGCTGTGGATCCTGGTATGATGGAAGTGATGGGTAGTTTCATCAAGTGTTTGTTGATCACTTTCAGTAAAGAATTGTTCAAAGCATCCTGTGAAGAAATTATGAGCATTAAATAAATAAATCAAAATTAAATTTTCGTACTAAGCATTTTAAAAATTTGACTTTTTTAAAACATATCGCAGAAAGTGTAATTTTGTATTTGATTGGGCGTGAAATTATTAAAAATATTATTGCTAGAGAGTGACATTTTTCAGTGACTTTAAAAACTAAATTATATTTTTTTACGAAACACAATTTCTCATTCTGTTTGCCTAATAAAAATTATTTCCTTTTTTAAATTATAAAATTTTAATTTCAAAATTTTGGGCCAAATAAGTTATCAAAAATTAAAAAGGCTTTATATTGATTGAAATATTCTCTAATATCTTACTTAATGAATAAAATTATTTTTCACTTTGAAAGGTTATCGAATTTTTAGCCTACTTTAAAACCCAATTTTTTGATCATTTGGTGACATCTTTTTTCAAAAAAATCTTTTGTCTTCATTAAAAACAGAAGTGGCCTTTGAAAGCTACTTCTTCTGCTGTTTTTGCAATCATTCATGGCACGTTTGATGAGTATAAATACCGGGTATATAACCCGGTAGATAGATATAGAGTAGTAGATAGATACAGAAGTAGATAGATACAGAGAATGAATCTCTATTTAAAATTAATAATGCAAGGGAACTTAAATTTTTATTTTCAACTTTAACCTACAATGGCATTCCCATATTAACAAAATATATAATGTTCAATATACAATATACCATATTGAAGCATTTTAACCAGTATAGAATTCAAAATTCGTGCAAATGTTCTAGTTGAATTAAAAATCAATTGTTACTTTATATAAAATGTTTCTATATACAAACAGATAATAACATAAATGGGTTAAAAATTCATAAAATTGCATAGAACGAAAAATAACTGAAAACTTGCAATAGTATCAAATATTAGCAGAATATACATTTTAATATACATATACAATTTAATATACAGATAAATATACGCCATAAGATATTATACAGCTAATATCCTCTTACCCAGTGAAGTATAGTTTGTCTACGATAAGAACTCTCCCCGCCACAAAGTCTGCAGCCTTCTGCTTCTATTGAAACATGAATAGCGCATTTCAGGGAGGGTAGCCTCTCTTTCATCTAGGTCTAACACAACAGACCGAAGAAAAAGATTCCCTTTTTCTCACCGACCCAAGCCAAAACTGTCCTAAAACAATGACCCCATATTCATACTTGAAATAGTTATAACTCGTTACCATAATAGCCACGGGTCCAGACGAATGGCTAAGGGAGTTCTTACTTTAGACAAACTATATAGCAACTCGACTATATCTCACATGTGTTTGATTAGACTCCTATCAGATACTCTATTAGACTCCTATCAGATACTCTATGTCATTAAAATCATTGGTTGAAATCGATCAAAATGTCATTCTGAAAATTCGAAACCAATGTAGGTCCAGTATCAAACATAGTAATTTCACTTTGTTAGTATATGATAATTCCAAGTAACTAAAAATAATCACAATGATTTAACAATTTGTTTAATTTCAAATCCATTTCGTGAGAGAAGATCCCACACAGTTAAGGATCCACCACTAGCTTTAAGAATACATTGTTCAGAATAGACTTCCTTGGGTACGACTCCAACTCAAACCCTGCCATCAGGCCCTTCCAAGCAACACGCTTACAGTCATCTACGGTACAACTAACGTGTCAACAAGCCCAGAATAAGCACTGTAATCGATGGTATAGTACAAGTAAAAGAGTTAGAGTCTGTGTTTTGCTGGCACAGCCTATCAGAAACAAATTTCGTTATGATGTCTGGAAGGACATGCCTTTTAGTCTTCTCACATAGAATTTTCTGGATATTTCACGTATTCTTGCTTCTCTGTTAACACTCAAAACTTCAAAGTTGCTGGTCTTTCAGTAAGAGTGGTTACTCATGCTGGAAAGTTCTGCATGAAAGTATATATTCATGATACGTTCTCGAAGCTATTAGTCGAGGAATGTTGAAACCTGTTGATTTCAGTCAAGTGAACATAGTTACGTTATCTAAGGTTTCATTACAAACTAGACATTTACAACAAATCCTGCATGATTTTCACTTTCCTTATGCGATCATTCATTACCTGTATATTTACATCCTGTTATTTCTAAGGTAACCAGCTTTCCGGGAAAATTGAAAAATGAAAGTTAAGTTCCTGAAGTAATATTCGTAAACTCACTGCTTCACTTTTACAATTCAATATTCTGAGAACAGAAATTCCTGGCAGAGATTCTCTAACAGAAATATTTTTTGTAAATAAATAATTTAAACGGCAGAGCAAATATTCTTTTTAAAACTTTGTGAACAATTTTTTAGTTTTCCAGGGACGCTAGTTAGCTTCGCCATTCCACGATTTATGACATTTTAATAGATAATTTCTTTTGCTTGTACCTGATTTTGCATTAAGTATTTCCTAGGAACTAAACAAAAACCTTTATTTATTTATGCATAGATTTTTTAAAGAAGAGAAAGTATTATTTGTTTGGAATTAGTGAGGTTCTTCTGCCATTTTAGGGCTTAAACTTACGCTTTTCTCCATTTCAAATCAAAAATTACGTCACCTTTTCTCCAGATGATATCAAAAAAATCATAGCTGTCTTTTCTAGCATACTCTCAAATAAGTTGTAGCTTTCTTGGATATAATTAAAGTTTTCTTTTATTGCGTTTTGTGTGACATATCTCAATACAACAAAACTTATATATCACATTTATTTTATATGTTAACACATTAAAGTTGTAAAGATAGTTTTGAATCATCCAGATATTTTAAAATAAAAACTGCATTTTATATACTATCCCCCAAACTACCGTCACTTCTAAAAATACGAAACAAATGATACAATTTCTACCCTAAAGCAGTACAACAATTATTTCTAATATCTTTAAATGTTAAGTAAACGATTTCTCTTTCTTTTACGCCACTTTCTTGGTAAAACAAAGTATTTTCTTAACAAAAGCTAAATCATCACAATTTAATTTGATTTAAAAAAAAAATTCTGAAAACAATACGCATTAAGTGTTTTCCGTAAATAGCTTATCGGATCCCAACTTTTATATCATTTTATTGGATAATATGAAGCTAATTTGAATGCATTTTCGAACGGTTAATAGAAAAAAAAACTTTTATGTGACAACTCCCCTCCTATAAATATCGATATCTTGAAAGCAAAGTGTGGTTTTGAAAGCTACCAGGAATGTTTTGTGCATCGTTAATCGATATCTTTTATTTCACCGGGTGCATAATTAACTTCGACCTCAGCTGGCGAATATTTAGTTCTACTGATAAATTCTTAAGGCGCGATGGAACAAAAGGTAGTCTGCATTTTTTTTTTTCGATTAAGAGATTGACCTCTTTGTGCAACGTAAGTCTATTAACTTTTATGTTCATCTTTTCTCATAGCTGATTATGTTACATCTATTCAGATTAAAAACTTAATTTTATATCTTTTTATTAATTTTCTTGAATTTATTTTGGAAAATTTTAAAGCCATAGTCACCTACTTATCTAGTTAAAACATTTAATGAAGCGATAAAGAAGAGTAAGCCATAGTCACCTACTATGGCTACTTATCTAGTTGAAACATTTAATGAAGCGATAAAGAAGAGTATAAAACTATAATGCACGCATTTTTTTGGAAATCCATCATATTAAGTTTTATCACATGTAGCATAATTATAATTTAAAATAAATTGACACGTGCCATTGATGTATCAAATTGGCTTATTGTATACCTTTAAATTACATAATTACGATGATAAAATTATCCCGAGATAAAAATATGATGATAAAATTACTTTAATTGAAGCGGAGACTGCACCATTATTCTTTTCTTTAAGAAACTACTTTTTCAGGCTCGATTATGAGTCTAATAAAATCAAAAAACATATACATACTGTTATATAATGCACTTATTATATATTTTTACACACCTCGTCGAAAAATGAATTATATAAATATGCATATTAGGGAACTAAAGTTAAAATTTAAGCGAAGGAAAAAAATTAACGTGACCCACAAATAAACATGATGAAAAATCTGAAAATTTTGAAAAATTCTCCATTGCAGGAGAAAACGAGGAAGAGATGAGAGGAGATTATTGAAAACATATCAAATTTTCATCAGACAATCCAACTAGCTTTTATTTCTTTTTCATCTAAATATCAATTTGCAACCCCTAATATATATGCATATTTATTTTACTTCATTTCTGACAAATACCCCGCTGCTGTTGTTTCTAATCCGAGATGTTATTATTAGGCTAAACCATCTCTATAAAATTTCAGATTTTCAAAAAGTCATTTCTGATAAATATCCTGTTGTTGCTTCGAATCCCAAATGGTATAGCTACATTATACCATCTCCATGAAACGAAAGATCTCCAAAAGGTCATTTCTGACAAATATCCTGTTGTTGCTTGGAATCCCAAATGGTATAGCTACATTATATCATCTCCATGAAACCAAAGATCTCCAAAAGGTCATTTCTGATAAATGTCCTGTTGTTGCTTCGAATCCCAAATGATAAAGCTACATTATATCATCTCCATGAAACCAAAGATCTCCAAAAGGTCATTTCTGATAAATGTCCTGTTGTTGCTTCGAATCCCAGATGGTATATCTACATTATATCATTTCCATGAATCCAAAGATCTCGAAAAGGTCATTTCTGATAAATGTCCTGTTGTTGCTTCGAATCCCAGATGGTATAGCTACATTATATCATCTCCATGAAACCAAAGATCTCCNAATCTCGTACATAAGGTCATTTCTGACAAATATCCTGTTGTTGCTTGGAATCCCAAATGGTATAGCTACATTATATCATCTCCATGAAACCAAAATCTCCAAAAGGTCATTTCTGATAAATGTCCTGTTGCTGCTTCGAATCCCAGATGGTATAGCTACATTATATCATTTCCATGAAACCAAAGATCTCCTAAATGTCATTTCTGACAAATATCCTGCTGCTGTTTATAATCTCAGATGGTATTGGTGAGTTATATTATTAACATTAAACCAAATATCACCAAAAAAGTTCAAAAATAACATATATTTCAAAAATCCTGAAAGAAAGCTGTCTTTTTCTTGGAGTATTGAGCTGGTACAGCCATTGTGGTTTATTTCCGAATAACCATGGATAAATATAAATATCCTCAATATATACGTTATTATTCATGGTGAGGATTTCGGAACACCCTGTATATTTAGTTCTAATATTTAGCTCTAAGCTTTGGGGAAGTTTTCCTTTTCCTTCGATATTCAATCGATGTAAAAATCGATGATTCTTCTTTTTTCGATAATTTAATTTGTTTTGTAAAAGGGAAATACTCAAATAGATTTTTAAAAGACTGTACAGAGAGAGAGAGAGATCTAAAATTCCCGAGAGAGTGCATCCCATTAGATAAAATACGATAGAATAAAAAAAAGGAGCTCCGGACGACAATTTGTTAGCTCAAAGGACAATAAATAAATATCGATGACATTTCGTACATATCGAAATACCCTGTAAGTTATTCTTTTATATTTTATGTTAATGACACAAAAAATGGCGTAGTTAAGAATACATTAAATACCTTTCTCGGAACAAAACAAATTTCTGTTCCTTAAGAGTTATGTTTTCTCGTGCCTTAACTATCATATTTCCCTCTTGAGTACAATTATAAATATATTAATATATGTTCTTTAACTAAACAACAAAACATTCGAAGGATTGTATAACGCATTTTTTTAAGTTAATTAATTTACTGTTTTTTTGTTACGTTAATTTTTTTTACTATTGTTCATAACTTCTTTCGCTGTACCGAATAAATTTTACTCTGAAGACTAATTTCAATAAATTATCGTGCTGTGTAAATATTTAAAAACTAAAGAGCTTCATGATAACAAATCACAGTTTGTTGTTTTTATAATTCGAGTACAGTTTATTAGACAGTTTGTTATATTTCTAAAATCTGATTTATGGATTAGTTATTGAAATTGATCATTGACATAATTTGAAACTTCCAATATGTAGATTATTTTGTAATTTGTAAACTTCAAGTTGTAATCAAATTGAAAACCTTTATATTAAATCTTAATTTTTGCGTACAAGGTGAGGCCATTTATTTTCAGGAGTTGACTAAAAAAATCTTCAAAATATTATTTGATTTACAAACACATTTAATACGTTTTGAAGTAGGCAAGAATAAGAAGTGAGTTACAATCCCGTGATGTAATTCATTTTTGTACTCTGGTAGTCAATTTTCAGAAACAACTTTTGAAATAATTGTTTGGAATGCACTGCAATTCCGACTTTTTTCTTATGACTTCTACATTCGTTAATTTGTTCAGTGCCTGCCATTCGAGAAAAAACATTCGTTAATTTCTTTTCGGATTCTGTCATCATTGTTTTTTAGTGATTTCGACATCATTAAACATTGTATTAATTAAACAATAATTTTTTTTTAATTTCTCAAGAATCACTGAGAGGACTATTTTGCAATTTTAGAAGTGCTTCTTTCATGAAACTTTTCATACTTTGAATAAAGTCTAAGCCTTTCAGGAGTTTTAGAGACCGACAATAAATTACAAAAGAACACAAGTATTTTTGTACACCCTGTGCCAAAAATTCAAGCAATAAGCTTGTAACTTGTATCAATTACTTTGGTTGTTATTTGCAATGATTGCATAAAATTTCGTAAATCTTGCTTAAATATTTATGGGATATGAACATTTTTATAAAAAATAAGTTTTTTCGTTTCATGTTTTTTTGCTAAAAATATGCAGTAAATTTAAACAAAATTTTTGGAGCAATTGGCAACAAATTACAATTTGGAGTAATAAATTACCAAACTGTTGTTTTAAAGTTATGAGTATTTATAGTAGTTTTTTTACTGCGCATGCGCGGAAAAAATTCAAAATTGTTTTTCTATAATTTTATAATGAATCATTTTTGACAACTAATGGAAAAAAATTGATTTAAATATCTTAAAAACGTAAGAAGTTTTAAATAGTATTTGTATAGCATTTGAAATTTTTGCACTTTTCAAAAGAAAGTTCTAAATGATAAGGGCCACATATTTAATTTTGTTCTTGCTGTCCAATCATTATAGGGTAGGGTAATTTGCAATATTACATAATAAAATTTGTGAGAAATCCCTGATTTTTTTAGCTTTTTTTAATAAATATGTAAACTACTTAGAAAATTGCTTGAATCTTTTTTGCATTTTTAAAATATTTAAATCAGATTCTTTTCAATAGTTGAAAAATACGATTCACTACAAAATTATGAAAAAATAATTTTAAATTTTTTCCGCGCATGTGCAGTATAAAAGAACTTTTTTAAAAACTTATATCTTTCAGATTTTTGTACAATTTTTTTTTAAAAATTTAAAACAATAATTTCGTAATTAATTTTAAATTGCGCCAAGAATTTTATTGAATATAATTAAAGTACAAAATAATACAAAAAAACATAAAACAAAAAAATTCTTTTTTTATAAAAATGTTCTTATCTGCATAAATATTTATGCTAAATTGACGAAACTTCATGCACTCATTGCAAATAATAACCAAAATCATCGATACAAGCTACAAGCTTATTGCTTGATTTTCTGGTACAGAGTTTTCAAAAATACTTTTTTTTTCTGTAATTTATTGTTGGTCTCTCAAACCTCTGAAAACTTTAAACTTTATTGCAAAGCATGTAAAATCGAATTAACTAAAAGCTTCTAAATTTTACAAAATAGAAATTAGAAATTAAAAAAATAGAAATAAAAATATCAAAAACTGAAAATGTATCTTCCATTATAGTAGGGTAGTGTATATCGCCTACCTGAAATCCGAAGTATTTTGAACAAAAGTAGCCTTTTTAAAAAACGTAAAGCCGTTCGAATATTTCCTGTTATAAAAATAAAAATTCCCACATGAAAATTAAAGCATATAAAATTAAAAAAAAACTTATATTTAAAAAAAATGTTAAACAATATTTTCATATAAAATCAACACAATACCTTTAGAAGCGGTAGAAATTTTTTAAACACATCTTTGCTGACGTCATTAAGAATTTTCAGCAAGACTTCTGTCCACTTTCCACCCCCAAGGAAGTTCTCTAAATACATCTCGACTTTTTCAAAATCAATCAATACATCAAAGTCCCTGGACGGAAAAGAAAAAAAATTCAAATACCTGAAAATAAGCCTTTAAAACACATAAATTATTATAACATATCACTATATCTTTTGTGGCTAATTCCTTAACTCTTCATATGCATAAATTGTTTTATATTTTACTGTCATGTAATGTACTCCAATCTTATCTTCAAATGCATAAATTATTTTATAATATCATTATAACTTTTTGTGATTTATCACAATCTCACAAAAAGCCCTTCAATTGCATAAATTATTCAATCATATGTCTATATCTTTTTGTGGCTTATCATAATTTAACACAATAAAACCTTCACATGCATTAATTGTTTTATCTTACAATTATATATACATGCAGCTTATTCCAATCTCGTACATAATTAACACATAACATATTACACTAAACACATAACATATAACATTAAACATTTAAATTGTTTTATCACATAGCTTTTTTTTCGGCTTATCGCAATTTTACAATAAGCCCTTCACATGTATAAACTATTTTATCATATCATTATGATTTCTGTGGCTTAATCACAATGTTTTATCTTACAGTTATATCTTTATGTAGTTTATATCAATCTCACCAGGAGCTTTTATTTATTATTTTATCAGATCACTATTTTTGTGACTTATAGCAATTTTACAATATGCCCTTCATCTGTATTAATTAATTTATTATATTTTTGTAGATTATTACAAAATTACAACAAGCCCTTCAAGCACGTAAACCATTCCAATTTAGGCAAAGAAACTAGAGAGTTTTTGAAAAATGTAATTCAAAATATGCAAATATAATTAGAGATTAAAAAAAATACGTAACATCCTATTAGTAAAAACTAAATCTCTAGGCTAAACATCTGTTGATTCTCGCAAAACGATAAGGTAAAATTTCTCTTTTTTACATTTGCATTTATGGAACATAAACGAAAAGTTTAAATTAATTCCATTATCGTAGATGTATAATCACGTCATTATTTACCTCTTTCAGCCAATATTTGCATAATGCAATTTCTCAAAATTTAATTGAGTCAATTATGGTAAGTTACTTAAAATTTAACAATAAATCACTTGGGCTTTGAAAAAGAAAATAATTTTCTAACTTATTTGAGAATAATTCTCATTGCCGAGCAATTTTTCATTTCTACTTCTTCTTGAAAATAGATGTACTTGATTTTGTTATTCCAAAATTTGTTTTTTGTTTGTTTGTTTGTTTTTTTTTTAAATTTATTCTTTTATTTTATTTCAATGAAATAAAACTTTTCTTAGATTTCCCAATTGCTGATTTAAAATACTTTTTTGAATATTTCTATCTTATGACAACACTAATGATTATAATTTACTACAATGAATATTTGAAGTACCAACGTATGCTACAACTTTTAACATTTTAAAGTTGTTTAATCTGGATATTTATATCTTTAGAATTATAAAGATCTCGACTGCATAATTTGCTATTTTATCTCAGGAGGGAAAAAAACTTAAAAACTGTATTAAGTAACTTACTGTGTCTGAACCAAATGCAAAAGCTTCATATTTAAATGCGGTTTTTGAATCTCGTTCGCCAAAGTAAAAATAATTATTTTAAAATTGTCAAATCGGTTTAATTTTTTTAAAAAAAAAATTATCGCAATTTTGTGATATCAGGTTACACATTCATCAAATTGTTTCTACCAATTTTATCTTTATAGATAAGAACATCTTTTTTATTTTGCATGACTAAACCGATCTTGTTTAGCCTGGGCAGCTACATCTTTCGTTAATTTGTTCCAATTCTTACCTTTTCAGTTTAATTTTGTCGACATGCCAATCTTCATCTATCTATCAAAAAGCTCGCTGTTTTTAAGATTACTTATCTCGATTCGATAATTAACATCACCAGCCTCCGCTAGTAATTAAACCCGAAGGACCCTAAGGACAGTAGAGCTTAGTAAAATTAGACCCCTACTTGCAAAACATGCTTCGACCACTCGGTTTCAAACGCAATTGGCCGCCGTTACAGTTTGATCGGACAGGTCTTAGATGCTACTAAAACGAAAGGTCAATGCAATCATTGCGTTCTGTAGTTAGAATGTCTTTTATACTAGTGAATTGATGTTTAATAATCATGCTGGTAGTTACGTCACATTCTGAGATATTTCTCGATAGTATTAGTATCAGTGATTAATTCTCCTTATTTGAAGGGATAATCTATACCCGTGGCAAACATGACACCTTATATTGTTTATAGTACGATATATAATGTTCCGCCTCAATATAATAGTTCACGCTAATATAATTTATAGCTGTGTTGGAAGAGCAGGTAACAAATACATATTTTTATTGATAAGAATAGTCTTAATTATGACTAACTTAATCATAAAGAACATAATACTTTAAATTAATATTATGGAAAATATTATAATTTCCCGTAACAGGTCACTCAACCTCTATAAAACAAAAACTCAGTCTGAAAAACTATTAACTTCAAAAAAGTCGTCTCGTCTGTTTCCTTTATTTGATATCGTTGTGCTGCTATTTTATTAATGCTTATATTAACCTGATTTTAAGACTTTTACAACTCTTTATTTATGATTCTTGGTGTTGAAGTTGATCAAGTTGATCAAGTTAATCTATTCGAAAAGTGAGCGGATATGAAAAACCTACAAGAATACTCATCCCAATAGGTAAAAAAGGCACAATTTCAGTGTCTTCATTTAAAAGCAAAGTTTAAATTTTAAACTAGAACTGGACATTCATATCTAGACCATGCGTTGGCGAATGCTTTTCCGAGTTGTCGTCAGCACGAACATTAGTCTTTCTAGCCTGTAATGGGATGCCTGCAAGTGACGTAGTGTGGGTATCTCGAATCTGATTGGATATTGAAACGAATGTGGCATTTGTTTGCGTTAGCAACTGTTCTTTCCATTCTATTTCAAGTAAGCCAAGCCCATCTAGTATCAATTCTCTTAAGCGACATTTTCTAAATTCTTTCGCAAAGACTCTTTCTTAAAAATGTCAATTCTTTCACTATACATTTACACAGAGACTTAATACAAAGACAGGCACGAAGCCATGTGGAAAAAAAAACAAACTAATTAAACATTGAAGTTGCCAGGTTCACAAAACAAAAATATATCACGGTTACAATAAAATACGCAAACAAATAATAAATCTAAGTTAAGTAAAATAAGTAGACAAAAAATAATTATATTTCAACTAATTCCATGTGCGATACGGCTCCGTATTTAATTAACTTATTGTTAATTAACATTCTAACTTATGTGGAGAAACTTAGTTCAATTTTAATGCGCCATTTCGCTGATAAAGATTAGCTGGTGCTGACGTCATTGCTCACGTGTGTGGGCATGGGAGGTCTTCTTCTTCTTAAAGTGCAGGTACCCAATTAACGAATTTCAATACATTGTTAATAATTATGATATTTAATAATATATAACTATATTTTCCAATTTTATCTTAGTTTTATTATTTTTACTCTGGTCATTGTTTTTATTTCCTAAATAAAATTTATTTACACTCAAGAAGCTGTAAAATCTGAAAATTTCAGTACATTTGTTTTACTTGTATTCAGAATTCAAATTCTAAAACCATCTACGATATCTATAAAAGATGTTTCAATAAGACTGCCGTTATTATATATTTTGAAAATCTATGTGAAAATAAAGGGAAAAAAACGCTGTACACTGTAAATTAATTTCTGGCTTCCAGTATTAAAAAACTGAATTCAATCGAAATAAATATGTTTGAATTTTTTTACAATATTTTTGAAGCGTTTCAACCTGACAAAATTTCCAGTAAAGTATAAAACTAACGAATTCTCACTTTACGTGAAATTCCCCGGTATACTAACGGGATATCTTAACGTAAATAGAATAAGATTTCATAAAATTGTACCGTGCACAAAATTTTAAAAAAAAACGAAGCAAAATAACTTTTGAACTGTTTAAGGTTAGGCTTTCGTTTCATTAAGATTGAAGTTCAGAACATTACAATCAAACTATTAGATCAGAAGTTATTAAGGTATCTCGTTTTTAGTCTTGCATTCTGTACAATATTTTTTTATTCGTTGTAAAATGTAGAAAATTAATGTCATTTTCATGAAAAATTTAACAGTTCCCTTTAAAGAAACATGATATATTAACGTTTTTTGTTTCCTTACAAAAGAGATGGTGTTTGTAAAATTTCACAAAACTACTATTGCAGAATGTAATCGATATACTTTGATAATTGAAGGTGCGTGTCCCCTTCAGACATCTCCAGAGAAGCCTTTGCTGCCAGGCTAAGGTTGTAAGATTCCACCCAAAACTCTCCATTTCCTCTGATGGGTACAATTTTGATCACCTTCCCATCGATGCTATAGTTGCCCGAGCCTTTCATCCACGGAATTCGCAGATGAAACTGTAAAGACAGGTTTTGGATGTCTGCATTCATATACTCCATGACAAAACCTGACATTCCTAGAAAAGATAAAGATACATTGGAAATAATCAGGAAAAAATGAAAACTAAGAAAATGACGAAAGTAATCCTTTGTGATATAGGGTAAACTAACCAGTGAAGGAACACTTAAGCTTCGCTTGCCTTTTAAAAAATCATATTAATTTCAAAATTCGTAATTTTAGTTAAATGACAGTGTCAGCATATTTGTTACTAATTGCAAATTATGAAGAAAAATTTTTTTAGAGAACTTACATAATATTGTTTTAAAGTTTTGGAGGTTCAAATAACAAGTAGTAAGAAGACCAAGTGAAGGAACAGCTCTTACCAGTGAAGGAACACAAAATTGCCCAGTAAAGGAACACTTAATTTCGATTATTTTTTAATGCTCTTTATGAATTTATTAGCCGTACAAATATATAAAAACAAGACTATTTATGAAATTATTACATACAAGTACTTGTAAAATGCTAACTTTTTTCTGAATCATGAACTAGAAATTAAAATGATGGTAAATACAAAATAAATTTTAAAAAATCATTCTTTCAATCATTCAATTTGACAGTCAAATCTAAATCATTGTGTCATCCGATGCTGTTTATTATCATTATTATTTTATCGCCTTTTTGTTTACTCTTTTTCCTCTTATTTCTTGAAGCTTTTTTTCTTTTTTAAATATTTTTTCTTTCTTTTTCTTCACTATATTCTCTTGTTTATTTTTTTTTAGATCTTTCAGCCTCTTGAAATTTTCGTCAATTTCTCTAAAGTTAGTGCAAAAGGTAATTTATTCGTTTTGCTTCTTATTTGACCTTTCTTTTTATCATCAATATTTGGCCAATGTAAATGGTTCTTCCAAACTTCTTCTGATTTTTCAGCAACATTTCTAGAATGCCTTTCTCGAAAATATACGGGGAAAGGTGTCGAAGTTTGAGGAAAATCCATCACTTGTTGACTTATATCTAGAGGATATTTAGAGGTACTGATTTTACTTATCATTTCTTTTTTCAACTAAGAGAGGATCAGCATGAGGACTCATTTCAAATTCGATATCCAAGATGCATTCATTATCAATACTAGCTTCAGCTCCTAAGTTTGACTTAACCCAGTGGTCTTCTTTTAATACGTACTTCTTCCATATTGACAAAAGTACAGGCTCTTGGACATTTTCGATATTGGACTCTTCAGTCAATGCTGCGTTAAAAATTTGCAACATATCTTGAGGGATTTCCCTCTCAAGCTTCTGAAGAAATTGAGTATCGTTTCTTTTTAACTCTGTTTTTTGTTGAGGAGCTTGCTTCTAAATTCTAACAGAGTAAAGTAGTTTTTATAAATTATATAACCACGTTGCTATCCTATAATGATAACTTATTAAGAGTTCTTGGTGCAAAAGCCAGCGAAAAAATTTTCTATTCAAATTTTTATGATTATATTTAATTAGTTTTCGATTTGTAAACATAGTTATATTAAGTTGCCTAACATTTGATGTAACTACACACCCCATTAATAAATATAAGTTATAATTTTTCCATAAATTAAGCTATTGAATTAACATTTTGAACTGAAATTATTTCAGGAATTATTCATTCAATTTTTAACAAAATTTCGGTTGTCCTCTATATAGCAGAATTACTTATCCTAGAGTCATGTAAAATCATATTTCACACATTACTGCTCATTCACTGGAAGTATTCCCAGTGAGGGAACATGCCTGTTTCTTCACTGGTTAGAAGTTGTTTTTTGTCTTTTAAACAGAATTTTGATGCATAATATGACTAAAAGTACAATAAAATTAAAAAATTTCTTCTATTTTCCTTAACTGGGAAAAGAACCCAGTAAAGAAACACTTATTCTTTCACTGGTTTTTCATCGTTTGGTGATCCAGTGAAGGAACATGCCTGTTCCTTCACTGATTAGAAGTTGTTTTTTGTCTTTTAAACAGAATTTTGATGCATAATATGACTAAAAGTACAAGAAAATTAAAAAATTTCTTTTATTTTCATTAACTGGGGGAAAAAAACAGTAAAGGAATACTTGTTCCTTCACTGGTTTTTCATCGTTTAGTGATCCAGTGAATAAACACCCCCTTATCTCAGTACTTGATTATGCTATGGTGCTTTAAAAATAATGAAACGTAACTTCAATAACTATATTTTGATTTCTCTTTTTCACAGTGAGAAAAATAAGACTATTACATGCAATTAATTCCACTTCAAACATATAGATACAAACACTCACCTTATAATTTTTTCATCGAAATAAGGTGTTGCAGAGATAATAACAAATTCAAAAATTTTTCCAGAGAAGTCTATTTGACCAGGCAATCCAAAACATTGCTAGATGACTTCCTATTGTTTGGCAGTAAGCTATTGTTACCAATCAATCTAAAGAAAAACTTTCAAATTCTAATTTTTAATCAATATATATGAAATGTTCCTTCACTGGATAGTGTTCCCTCACTCGTTGGTTTACCCTAATTAAGTGAAAACAATAACAATAATATTTTATTAAACCCTAGACGGGTTTTAATGACACATGGCACACTTTCAACCAGCCAAGTTATGTGGCAGAGATTGTAAAAACAGGTACTATGCCAGGAACTATGTCAGGAACGTTCATACATCATAAAAGACTGATGGGCTGAAGGTTACAGGTACAATTTTTCTTCAAGCAATATAAGTCACAAATATATTTCATATACTGATTTGGATTTCTGGGAGATATTTCATATGATACATTATAAAACACTGATGAGCTAAAGGTGAAAAGTTCGATTTTTCTTCAGCCAATATTAGTCTCAAATATATTTCATATATTGATCTGGATTTCTGGGAGACTTTTCACATCATCAAAAACACAAATCCTTTCATTTCACATTGGAATCAAATACTTAGAAAGCACTAATTTTTTGCTAATAGTTTCAAGTTTTTATTCTTTTAACCTTATGTTTTCCTCAATAATTAGAGTAAATGGATTTGTATCATGTAGGTTTTTACCGTCACTGTCGTTTTATCCTGCCTTCTGTTAAAGATGGACGCCTGGTGACTGAGCGGTAGCGCTTCGTGCTGTCGTGCCACAAGTCCCTGTTTCGATCCTGGGGCCGGGCAAGGTTGACTCAGCCTTTTATCCCTTCAGTGGGTCGATAAATGAGTACCAAGCATGCTTGGGGACTAAACACTGGAGGTTCCGCGTTCGGCTGACCACCTGACCGGAACATCTGCTCCTGCACCACAGAGCCCAAGGTCAAGAAAACTGAGATGGGTACAGTAGGCCTTGGCCCTCATGNGTGTCCCCTTCAGACATCTCCAGAGAAGCCTTTGCTGCCAGGCTAAGGTTGTAAGATTCCACCCAAAACTCTCCATTTCCTCTGATGGGTACAATTTTGATCACCTTTCCATCGATGCTATAGTTGCCCGAGCCTTTCATCCACGGAATTCGCAGATGAAACTGTAAAGACAGGTTTTGGATGTCTGCATTCATATACTCCATGACAAAACCAGACATTCCTAGGGAAAAAAAGATACATTGGAAACAATCAGGAAAAAATGAAAACTGAGAAAATGACGAAAGTAATCCTTTGTGATATAGGACAATAACAGTAATATTTTATTAAACCCTAGACGGGTTTTAATGACACATGGCACATTTTCAACCAGCCAAGTTATGTGGCAGAGATTGTAAAAACAGCTACTATGTCAGGAACTATGTCAGGAACGTTCATACATCATAAAAGACTGATGGGTTGAAGGTTACAGGTTCAATTTTTCTTCAACCAATATAAGTCACAAATATATTTCATATATTGATTTGGATTTCTGGGAGATATTTCATATGATACATTATAAAACACTGATGGGCTAAAAGTGAAAAGTTCGATTTTTCTTCAACCAATATTAGTCTCAAATATATTTCATGTATTGATCTGGATTTCTGGGAGACTTTTCATATCATCAAAAACACAAATCCTTTCATTTCACATTGGAATCAAATGCTTAGAAAGCACTGATTTTTTACTAATAGTTTCAAGTTTTTATTCTTTTAACCTTATGTTTTCCTCAATAATTGGAGTAAATGGATTTGTATCATGTAGGTTTTTACCGTCACTGTCGTTTTATCCTGCCTTCTGTTAAAGATGGACGCCCGGTGGCTGAGCGGTAGCGCTTCGCGCTGTCGTGCCACAGGTCCCTGTTTCGATCCTGGGCCGGGCAAGGTTGACTCAGCCTTTTATCCCTTCAGTGGGTCGATAATTGAGTACCAAGCATGCTTGGGGACTAAACACTGGAGGTTCCGCGTTCGGCTGACCACCTGACCGGAACATCTGCTCCTGCACCACAGAGCCCAAGGTCAAGAAAACTGAGATGGGTACAGTAGGCCTTGGCCCTCATGGGCTGCCGCGCCGCTGAGTTTAGTTTAGTTCTGTTGAAGGTGATAGGAGAAAAATAAGAAGAACAGCGTTAAACCAAAGTGATGAGAAAGGTAAGAAGAACAAAAAACAAATTAAAGTGATGATGAGAGATTTGAAGAAGGAAAAAAATCAGAGAGAGCGAAATAGTATGAGAAGAAATCAAAGAGTTGAGAAAAGGGAAGACGAAGATGAGAAATATAAGAACGAAAATAAATCATAACGATTATCAGAGATAATGATTATCAAGGATATAAAAGATAAATGAAAGTGATGGACAAAAAAGGATAAAAATAAATCGAAGTGATGATCAGTGATAAAAAGAACAAAGAGAAAGAAAAAGAAAGATAAAAATAAATCAAAGAGAGAGAGAGACAAAAGGGAGTGAAGGATTGAACTAATTTAAGTAATATCTCTCAAATTTTGATATAAACTCAATGTGCTCAAAGAAAATTTTGTAATGTGTCTACGTTAAGCAAAATTACTGTTTAGTACACTTTTAACTGTTCTCTTATAAATATTAAATCAGAAATAAAAACATTTTAAATCCAATTCACTTAATACAGGTTGAAAAAAAATTTAATTCCAAACCACATATTTTTATCTGTCTTGAAAGTTTGAAAAGCACTTACAAGGCTGCAAAGTTTTGACTTCATTACAAAACAAGAATGACCACCCTATTCACAAGACTCGAATACTGTGAATTTTTTACTTGGTCCATCTTAGAGACAATGATTTAAGCTAAGGCACATAATACTTTGTCATCCCTAAAAATTCCTTGGACAAGGAACGTGGTACAAAAAATCAGCTAGTGAGTTGTGAACAAAGAATTTTGTGATACTTTTTCAGCTTTGCATAAAGGTCAAACAAGGTAAATTTAATTTTTTTTTTATAAATTTGTAATATTTATTTTAGAATTTAATTGTGATAGTTTAATAATCATTAAAATTATAGGTATGCAAGTATCCGAGTTGTTTCTTGTTACCATGCGTTATTTATTTATTATTATCAATTTTATTTATTAAAACAAATAAAATTGACTTAAATTTGTTCAGACTAACAAAATAAACCGAAAAGTGTAATAAACTAGCAATCAGTTTCTATTTACTAATTTTTCTTTTTTTAATTTTGAGTAAAAATGTGACACTTGGGCTTAATATCAATGGATTACGATAAAAAGTGCATATGAATTTTTTTTTCACAACATTAATACATAAAAGAAAATTTTGTTGCTCGTGGTTTCTGGTTTCTACGTTACTATTAGCAGTACAGTAATAGTTTATTTTAATAAAATTCCATGCAACATAAATAAATGAAAGTTTTAAGAAAAAAAATAAAATAGTTCATCATAGTATATTTTTACTAAAATAGTATGTCATACTTTACTTCTTTACAAGACCTGCTATCTGAACTATAAGGATTGTAGTGTGCTTCTTAAAAAAGAGTATAATATTATATATACATATACAAAATATCAAGTGTCTGAACTTTCATAAGCATCAAAGCTGAAACAAACTGGGCTATAAGTTGGGCAGAACTCAAAGGTAAAAAGCGAATAGTTCAAATCAACAAACAAAGTGTTCTACATTATGCTTAAATGTGCTTATGCTTGTTCAATAACAATAATTTAATTCGTTTCTATTTTAATTCTCCGAAAAAATAAGTATTAGTCCTGCTGTTACACATTTTATGTATTATAAAAAAAGTGTGCTTGAGGATCAGAAGAAAGCGTTGATGACAGTTATGAAGTACGTAATATTGAAAGAATGCAAATGATATCTGTCATCATATATGCTGTTTTTTGAAAGCATGATTCTGTTAGTTTTTTTCTGTTAGTTTTTCCAGTCAATGTCATTTATTAACATTCTTTATTCCAATAACTGACTCTAGTGTAGAATCTGGGGCCCCTTGGTATGGCGATAATTTTTGTTCAGTTTTGTTGAAATCTCATTTCTGGTTACCATAATATGGTTTGCAGTCTTTTCTTTCAATGACGTCACCTTTGGGTAACCAAACTTTTGTTTACCTTTATGTGATTGAATCCTGGTTTATATACATATATATTCTAATTTATTCGCGAATCCCCAAAAATGAGTGGGATCGCCTATTGCGAACTATTACCCAATAACTTATTATTGACTGTAAATTTTACATTTTTAAAGACGATATTGTTTCAAAATTTTTAATAATTCATTTATCTTTTTAAAATTTCAAGCGAAAACACGCTTCAAATGGCCTTTAATGAGCAGCGAGGGAAGAATGCATGGTTTGCATAGCAATCTTAGGGGTTGGGGAGTGCCAGTGAACAGGGGGCGTGGCCCGCAGGTCGATTCGAATCAATAAAATTAGTTCACTTTGATTCGAATTATTTGCAAGTTGGGGATTCGAGTCACCGAATCAGTACCCAACTCTAAAGAAGAGCAAAAATACTTCTCTAAAGCAGATAGTAGAATTCTTTACCAAAAAATAATAATATGCTTCACTAAAACAGTGTAAAGTAAAGCCTGCTAAGCTGATCACCTCTGTAAGTTGATCAATTGTCCACGTCAATTTTAATGATCAAATAAGAAAAGATAAAAACAATTGGCAATTTTAGCTTGATTAGCGAAAACCAAACTGGTAAAAACAAATTACTCTTATTATAAGTCGGCGACTTGCCTCAGTGGATCAAATTGTTGCTCAAATTGTTGCCGGGGTTGATACAAGACAATTGTTACAAGGGTCAACTTACACAGATTTTGTTATGAAATGCTTAAATAAAGAGCCTAGCGTGCTTTTCTAAAACTGTAGCATATTTTTAAAAGAAGTGCACTACGATTTCATGCTATCAACCAGTGATTACGATTTTGTTAATGTGGAACATCAATCCTTTTGCAATAACATCAAGATTTTACCACCACTGAGGAAAGTTAGTCTCACGTCAAGTAACAACTTTGTCCGTAATATAAAAAAAAACACAATAGTTACGAATCAATTTTCTGTTGTCTTAATTTATTCCGTAGAGTTTTTTTTTTCCTTTACAAAAAAAGTATTATTTACAATTTATTTGATGTTTTATATTACTAACTATTGTTCTACTTCAAAAGAGAAACTGCTCGAGAAGGAATTAATGTTCATTATTTAGAAATTAGCTATGTTGAAACAAAACTATAGTCTCAGATAATTATAATGCCTTCGTTAATCCGAACTACATAATTTTCTGCAATGTTTATTTGAAAAACCTTCCACATTTTTTCAAGTTCGGTTAAAAACTATTATATCAGAAGTTCTTTTGCTAATTCATTCCAAGAGATACATTTTAAGTCTTACTTAACCTAATATTAACCACTTTAACTATACTACTTCTTATTTCATTACCATTATTCTTCCACAGTAGCCAAACATTATCTCAAACGACGCCTTTAATTTGGAGACGGGAGGAAATAATTACAGCCTTGGCTGTTTCTAGCTATAATGGTGAACCACGAAGTAAGAAATTGCCAAGCACGAGCAGACAGCAAAAAAAAAGTGTAACAAAAAATTCCAAAAGTTTCGCCAATCAGGTCACGCGAAAAAATGCTTCCTTTCACGTGGAAGACTTTGACATAGCAGTTCAAGCTTTAGTTGTGCCATGCATGCCAAATGCGCCAAACCACTCTCGCCCTGGTATTGACTAAATTATGATTAAATATTCGGTTGGCGTACTTGAGCATCAGTTCTCCCAGAAATAGCTGCATTTATTTTATGTAGATAAAGCCGGTATCTTGAACGGAAACAGAGAAAAAATGTCGCGTGTCAAGATAGAATTTATATTTCTTTATTTTTTTATTGTTCAAGATAAAGGGGGGGGGGTGAGCATCCATGGAATTTATTTCTTCCAGACAGCCAATAAAATTAAATAATGCTCCATTCAAGAGGGGTTGAGTAAGTTTTATTTGAGAAAGAAAACTTCGAAAAAAGCGATTTAATGTCGCTTCAGGCTTTAAAAAATTATACGATACTTTGAAGCACATATATATAGATATATTCTTTTCAAACTGTTCTTTAAATCGTTTATGAAGCTTTGACAAAAATAGCTTCTATCTCACACTACTCCCTTTTGATGTATACAGGATTTTAGGGGTTTAGAAACCCAGCGTACCCCCAGGAAAAATTCTTTTTGTAAAGATAATCGAAGAAATCTGAACTCGGGAGCAAAAGCTGAATTTGTTTCTTCCCGTTGGCAACAACAATGCCTCAAATTACATTAAAATATGAATACTTGAGTAACTCATAATATATGAGTAATATGTCACACAGCAAGAACTCTATAAAGTTCAAGGATCACGTTACAAGGTGACGAAATACGTGATAATGTTTATATAAATTGATCTAATGAGTGTACAATTGTAATCCTTTTCGTTCATCAAGAAGAAAAGAACAATAAAATATAAAAGATTTTGCTAATTTAAGAATACGTACTTAAAGGAAACATTTCTTATCACCAGCAATATTCATTTCGGCATGTTAATAAAATTATTCTGATTCTGAAACTAATACCACATTTCCTATGGTAATATATTTTATTTTATAACCGTCGTGGAACAACCGACCCAATTTTGGGTTTACGACTACTAATGTTCAACTCCTTAGCCTTGTAATTTTGAACGCCTAAACCATGACCCGTCTACCACTGAGGATATTTTAAGTGAACACTGTAGTCAGTACGAGCCGCGTGCGGATTTCGTATCGACCAGCTATCGCTGGGATTCGAACCCGGTTCACCTCATTAGGAAGCAAACGCTCTATCCCCTGAGCCATTACGGCTCTATGTGTGTTAATATATTAGGTACAACGGTACAACGTATTATCACGACATCGAAAGTACCTATCCACAATTAAGTATCAATCACGTCAAATAATTTGGAGATTTTTACGTTCCTTGAAAACAAAATTTTTGAGTTTAAAATATAAATATGTATACAACTATCATAAATTAAATTATTGTCCCTGCAATCTGAACTGTTAAATTTTCTGCAAATTCGATTTGCATGCTTGCAAAAGAAAAAGAGTGCATAAGGTGAGGTAGTAAGTGCCAATCATTAGGATAAAACTGTTAATTTTTATATATTTATTTTCAAACCAAGACTGAACTAGATCAGTTTCTTAAATATAACCTTTAAAGCTGCTTCACTATATTTAAACAGACAGTCACATATCCTCTACGTGGCCAGAGCAAAGGATTTTAAATTATTAGCCTGTAAATTTGCCAAAAATCAGAAGTATTCGCCAAATGCAAATCTCAAAAAAAATTTATGATTATTTTTTTTACTGTAGAAAACTATTTTACTGCAGTTCGTTTCAGGCTTATATTATTTGGACTCAATTCTAATTGGTTATGTGGCACATCTACCGAAAATTACTCTAATCGAATCAAAATATTATTTGTTTAGAAAAATGCCTTTTGGCATAATATTGAAGAACGAGTTAAATGTATATTTTTCTTTCCAGTGGAAAAATCATTTGGCAATACTTTTGCCAAAACACAATTTCATTCGCTAAATGTACGATTTTATCGCATTTGGCGAGGGGACAAATGTTCAGCGCGTGCCTTGCCTCTGTGTAAACCGTGGTTGAAACGTCTTCCACACTTAGTCCTTACTTCTGGTAATATCTGGACGATGCTAATGTACGAAAGGTTATACTCGCTTTAAAATAGGATTTATCACGTTTAAAAATTATTAGTGTCTTTCAATTTAGCTTTTAATAAATCCCAATTATATTTAAAATCTGAACTACTAATATTTTTATAAGTTAGACATATTTTTTTAACTTAGATCTTAGCTTTTATCTCTATTATAACCATACAATCAATGAAAACATTTAACACTAAATAGATTGAGCATTGATGTATACCTAGAAGACCTGAAGGGGCCAGTTTCACCATTACCATATTATTTGTGTGTAAATCAATTAGACATCCAAAAATATAATAATAAATAATTTAATAGGAACACATACACATTATAGACTTGATCATCGGAATTTCAGTGGTATTTTATTCGATTTGATTAACTAAAATATTTGATTAAATGGAACACGAGCCTTTCAATTATTCGTGTGTTGTGAATTTCTGCTTGGCCAACAGAGGGTGCTGTAATCATTCACAATAATTCTGATTTTGTATCACTTGTGTGGCAGGTAACGGATTGGTAAGGAAGGCTTATTAGGAAGCCTAACAAGTATCACACTATCATATTGTTTGTTTAGGTAATTAGATAGTTAGTTTCTTAAATAACTAAGTTTATTTTTTTCTATAAATAATAATAATAGGTATGTTGAAGCTTTCAATTTTGTTTAATGAAAGTAGGATAAACTTGTATATTCCAAAGGGTACCTTATACTCAAAACTGCCTAGAATTATGGGATACCGATCAAAAGGCATCAAAGGCCATTCGGGCCCCTTTCGTCATTCTAGGGATAAAGGTCTATATATACGTTTCTATAAGACTAACAGATGAATGCTTAAATCAGCACTAAATTGGATCAGATTCAACACTTTCAGTAAATTATGTTTCGAATAACAAACCAACAAAAAGGAGAGGACAGCCTTTTGGTGTAAAAATTTGAAACAAACGTTGCTTTTATTTAAAAACAATTATTACATTTTGTTGAATGATCTCAAAGGCATTTTACCATTACTTACAACCACAAAATCCAATTTCTGAAGACAAAGCTGCTAATGATGCTTCATATCTAATTTTATTTTGGCCTAGAACACCATTCGTATGAAACAAATGACAGATTGTTTTTTTTTTCCTTTCAAAAGTCTCTCTACATGGAATAAAAGCAACATTATTTACAACCCACTAACTTTACAAGTACCAACTAAGATAAATTCCTCAATATGTTTCATCTTATTCTTTTGTTTGCCATGGCAACTAGAACACGTTTCTTAATGTCGAAATATAAACGATTAACTTACTTTTTGTTCTGTTAATAGCATCCCTTAAATCACTAGAACTGATATGTTCACTGTTAGATTAAATTCAGATCATGAGTAAGCCTGTATACATATGGTTAGCGAATCAAGTATGGCCTTGGGCAAACAAACATAATAGTCTTTGAATCTTAACTTCTGATACCTACCATGCATTAGTTGTAAATGTCAAACATCAATATGATATGACTTATAAGTGGGATAAATTATTAATAATTGCGATAGTACTTAGAAAGGTCAAGAAATATCGTACTATTATCCTTATTTTAACTCTAGAAGGACGATCAAGGAATTAATTACTGTTATATTTATTTGGTTTATTTTAAAATAACTCTGGAAATGTTTTTAAAAATCTCAGAATTTTCATCTTTACAAGATGATATTAGTAAATGTATAAAGAAATGTAGTCTGAAATATTCGCTCGAGTAATGAAAAGCTCTATACAATGCATGGGCATTGTTGACGGGAGAGAGGTTTATGCCCCTCAATAATTAAAAATCTCTATAAGACCCCTTCAATGTTTCAGATCAATAAGGAAAACTTTCTTGAATTATTAACGATTTTAAATTCCTTAAAGTTAAAAAACAAGAAAGAGATAAAAATAATTCATCTTTTTACAGATATTTACCACATTTAAGAATTCTTTTGTTATGTGTAATTAAGAGAACTATTATGATTTGCATGTGACTCAAAAATTGGGCTTCTGCACCTCCCATGTGATATAGTTAAATAGATTTCGATAGAAGTTGTTTTAAATAGTATAATAAGTTAACCCTTAGCTTGCTTAAGTTTAATTAAGTCCTATTACGTAAGATTGAGTATGATATGGTCCATCAGGTTTATTTTGGTATGATGCAATCTCAAAGATTTGCTTAGGCTGGATAGCTTAAAAAAGTTTCAAGGAAAGTAAAAATAAAAAAAAGTTCCCTTTAGGTTCAAATGATGCATTTAAACAACGGCTTTTAATGAAAAATCCAAAAAACACAATCAACTGTCAAGGACAATCTGTAAAGTTAATATAAATTTTTCATTTATATTTCATTGAAAGCGTTATACCACGACAAACAAACCGATCGAAAAGTATCAAACGGAAATGAAGGTTGGTTGGAATTAACTTTTCATACCTAAAGGACCATTTTCACTGCATCCTTATTTCCTTCTGCGTGTGGGTGATTGTTTTATAACTACGTGTAAAATAAAAGCTCCTCTCTCAAGAAAGATTTTATAAGCCAGCGATCTCATGAATGAATCTGTTGCAAAAATAATGCGTGTTTACATTTAAAAAAAAAGTCAAACCTCTTTGTCAAATGTAGAAGAAAATCATATGAACCATGTGACTTACCTTCGACCACAACATCCGTGAAATTTCCATGCAAGCTGGCTTTGCTGTCTTCAACATCGACATTGAAAGGTTTCTTTGGTACGAAAGGATCCAGAACTGGGACCTTCAAGTCTGATATTCCTGTGAGCATATCTTCTCTGAAATTCTCAATAACTCCGATGAGAAATTCATTTATATCGATCTTCTTGGAAGATGCCGCCAAGAGAGGAGAAGGTTTCCCGTGTTTCCTACCAACATCCTTGTGCCAGCCATCCCTTCTGAACTCAACTGTAAAATGAAAATCATTTAATTGTTACGTGAGGAATTTAATTTTAGAAGCCCTTCACTAGATACTGAGCTGAAATCAAGCAATAACGTGTATATGTTACCGGTATTCTACAGAATGCCTGGGGATTGCATAGAATGCCTGAAACTAGTTAGCAATGCATGAAAAGATTCATATTTCACATATTTCCTAGGCATTCTATTGAATGCCAAGTGATATCCGGGAAAGTATGAAAGAGTTATCAGATTCTTTAATAAATAATCCCAAGAAACTGAAGAGGTAAGATATTACCTTGATTAAAAAGCTTCATTCGCTTCAAAGATATACAAATTGGAAAGAACGATCAACATGTTTCAAGCGATCCAAAACAGGCACCCATTTTCAAAACTTGTCAGAAGTAAATTAAAAGAAATTAAGCGACAATGGTTATAAATAAAGTGATTTGAAATGTAAACTGTAACGAAAAATGGAAAAATAAAGGTGAGAAGCAAAACTAGAAAAACCACGGTAGCCGAGAGAGAAAAAGAGGGAAAAAATGAACAAGAAAAACCATAGTGGTGGAAAGGAGTCCCTGATTTGTCTCACTTTTATTTTTCCATTTCTTCGTTGACAACTTTACACTTTATGTTTCAAATCAATTTTAAAGTCTTGAAAATGGGCGTCTGATTTGGAGCACTTGAAACATGTCAACTGATATTTCCAATTTGTATATTTTTGAAGCAAGTGAAGCTTTTAATCAAGTTATATCTCCGATTCATTTCAAATATAATGAAATGCAATTCATATTGTCATTCAATAATAGGTAAATAATCAATTTCTAATTTTTATATGAAACTTTTCCTTCCTTTAACAAGAAAGCAATAAATTTTTCTTTGTACAACTTTCATTTTCTTTGTGTATTTTAATTAAATTTGTTTAATGGCAATCTCATTATTTTTTCAGAATAACATTTCCGTTTTTGAGGAATGCACAGAGGGACCGAAAATGAATTACATAGCGTTTGTGAACGTCTTCGACCAAAAAATGTAGCAATAAATTTTTAACTTGTCGCAATTATTTTGATTTTTGTAAGCAATAATTGCACAAAACTGCGCAAGCTTAAATATTAATGGAAATATGGACATTTTTCATTTAAAAAAAACTAACTTTTTTGTCTTACATTTTTTTTGCTGTAACTTTAAAAATGTTCAATAGCATTAAACAAAATATTTAGGACAATTTATTATAATTTTTTTAATAAAATTTGAAAAACATTCGTCCAAAACTGTGCAATATATAAATAATTAAAGTAGTTCTTTTATACTGCTCAAAAAAAATTTAATTTTTTTTTTCATAATTTCTTAGAGAATCTTATTTGGCAACTAATGAAAAAAGTCCGATTTGAATATCTAAAAAAAATGAAAAAGTTTCAAGCAATTTTCTTATATAGTTTTTGCACTTTTAAAAACAAAACTCAGAATAATAAGTGGTTTTCTACAAATATAAATTTGTATCATAAAATAAAATTAAATAACAAATGATAATACTTTACAATAAATATTCATACACCAAAATATGATTGTATAATGAAAAAAGACATGCAAAAGAAAAGACTCGTTTATAGGGAATGAGCCCCAATAATGGCATTGTCACCTTCAATAAATCTTTTTTAATAGTAAAAAAACAAAATTAGTGGAAAACTCCTGATTATTTTGAGCTTTTCTTTAAAAAGTACAAAAACAATTTAGAAAATTGCTTGAAGCTTTTTATGTTTTTTTAGATATTCAAATCGGTTTTTTGTTTCATTTGTTGCCAAATACAATTCACTACAGAATTAAGGAAAAACAATTTAAAATTTTTCCCATACATGAGCAGTTAAAAAGAATTATTTTAATTACATTTGCAACAAATTTTTCTCACATTTTAAAGCAATAATTTTGTCATTAATTCTAAATTGATCCAAAAATTCTGTTTAATTTTATTGAATACTTTTAAAGTTATAGCAAAAAAACGTAAAACAAAATGAAGAATTGGATAAATGGCCTTATCTCTATAAATATTTAAGATAGGTTTACGAAATTTTTTAAAATTACTACATTTATATGTAATAATGGCAACCAAAATAATTGCTGCAAGTTAGAAATGTATTGCTACATTTGTCACCATAGGGTGTTCAAAAACACTATTTTCCGTTTGCAATTTATTTCCATTCCCTCAAACATCGAAAAGATTTAAACTGAATTGATAAATATATGAGAAATTGCATGATCAAAAACACTATTTTTCGTTTGTAATTTATTTCCATTCCCTCAAACATCGAAAAGATTTAAACTGAATTGATAAATATGAGAAATTGCATGATCTAATCACTTGCATGATCAAAAACACTATTTTTCGTTTGTAATTTATTTCCATTCCGTCAAACATCGAAAAGATTTAAACTGAATTGATAAATATGAGAAATTGCATGATCTAATCACTTGCATGATCAAAAACACTATTTTTCGTTTATAATTTATTTCCATTCCCTCAAACATCGAAAAGATTTATACTGAATTGATAAATATGAGAAATTGCATGATCTAATCACCTCAGAAGTCATATAATTATTCTTTAAGCATTTCTTGAGAAATGGGAAAAAATTTATTAGTATAGAAGTGTTTCCATTATTTTACTTACTCCCTGTTTGTTTTTAACTATAACGAGTTTTCTAATTATAGTTATAGTAATTAAGGCAGTGATTACTGTTTAGTGCACGTGACAGGAAAAATAGAAGTTCTTAATGGGTAAAACATTCAGAAATCCCGCTTTTACCTCCTTGAAAAACATCCATATACCCTGAATGAAGAATAACATTAACTAAGCTCTTGGGTTGTCTCTCTAGTCTCAAGAATCATTAATTTCTGGGCTTGGCTCATTAATATTTTTTATTAAATTACTTTCCTCCAAAGTTTTTAAAAAACGCTGGAGTTACAGAAAATGAAACAATAAGTAAAATATTTGTATAAATATGGGTTTTAAATAATAGATTCAGTCTCCGGAATGGAGCTGTGAGTCATAATATTCTTAAAAATAAACATCAGAAGTAAAAAAATAAATAAATAAAAGCTATCAAGCGACAGGAGCAGAATATTTTTACCATTTTAATATTTAAAGTTGAACTTCAACACTAAACATAATAAGTTCCCCAGGTTAATTGAACTCATGAATTATTTTAATTATTTTTTCCATTTTCATAATTTTTTTTAATTAATTAATATTTTAATACAAATTATTGTAATATAAATTATTTTATTCTAATTCATAATTTGTTATAATTATTTTTTATAAGAACATACATATTCCGTAGAAGTTATAAATTATGCGGAACGAAAAAATTATAAATGAACAACTATAGTGCTCTACTTTTTTATAGTTATTTAGAGTTTTAAAAAAAAATGTTTTAAAATTATATTTTAGACTGAAATTTTTAGAAAAAAGAATGCTTTCAATTTTCTAACCTGAGCATAATCCATCAAACAAAATAAGGAAAAGTAAAATTTCATTCTAAAAATCGAATTTTCCATGAAAGGGCTTTCTGTTTCGATGAACACGTTCTAGTTCCCATAAAAGTATTTTTCTGAACCAATTTTTAAAAAAAGAAAAAATTATAATAAATTGAAATCGAAATAAATTCAGTAAAAAGTGGTTTACCGCCACTTTCTTCGAATGCAAAGTGAAGTTCATTTTTATCGTTTTCTTCTTCTCTCTCCAAATATGAACCTCTTGAGAAAAAAAGAGGGGGGGATTTTTGGTCGTCACCCTTTTTCCCGAATCAACGAAAAGCTACTTCGCAAAGACTTATGGGTATTTAATAAATGGATATCCACAGAAGTGTCCGAAAAGATTTATGGTCAACCCTACTCGATGTGCCACGAAGGAAATTCGTGGTTGGACTCATCATTCAAACTAAGTACTATCACGAACAATATATGAAAAAAAGGCCGGAAAACAGAATAAAAAGGAAAAATTCTAGAACATTCGTATAATCTGCTTAGCTTGTCTGGGATGTTTAGAATAAAAAAATGAAATAATGAAAATAGAATGTTCGTGGTTTTTGGTTAAGCTAAATATTGTTTTATTTTCATAGAACAAATTTATAAATCCCATTCTTCGAAAGTTACAACCGATTTAGTTGAAAAATGCGTTCAGTAAGAACATACACTGTCCATTTTCAAAAATTCTTCCGGAAAATATAAAATTCAGGTAAAAACATTCAAGAAAAACATGTATAGCGTCCTTTTATATTATTTGGAATATTTCGATAGTGTAAGATTGATTTATTTCAGTGACATAATTCAAGCGATTATGTTGAACCTTAAAACTTAGTTTTGCAGTTCGTTTAAAAATCCTTTTTTAATTTAAAAAGAAATGTCAGATTTAACGATGTTAGATTTCGAGTTATTTTTGACTCATTGAAGCATTTTACGTACTTAAAATTAGCGTTAACGATTAAAAACAAAATAGACTTTTTCACAAAGGCTATTTAAATGGATTTTAATGTACTATATTGAGAGAAATCTTATTATAGAACTTTCCTAATCCATTTAAATAAGAGAAATGAACTAATATAAAGAGTAATATTAATTCTATCCATTATATAGGTATGGTAATCCGTAATCACTTGGTAACCCTCGTATAAAGTAAGAGTGGTTATTAAAGAATATCCTGAATTTGAAGACTTTATTGAGAGACAGCGATAACATGCAAAAAGATAAATTAAATGAAGAAGATGGAAAACTGAGCAATTTTTCCCTGGTCACGAAACATGAAAATTTTCCAAATTATTGATTATCTGGTTCAATTCTTTAAATTTAAAAATATAATGTTCTTTTTAGTTTGTTTTCAAAAACTTCTTTTACAAATAACTTCTCGGCAAGGAAACAAACATCTTCATCAAACAGTTAACAGTTTTTATGACGTTTTTGGTATTGATAAAAAATGAAAATATAGCTGTCATAATTTTTAAAATCTAATTATTTTGCGAAATATACATTATAATTTAACAATATTTTTTCTTATAATAGGTACTTTGAATTAAAATAAATTTTAAAAGTAAGCTATTACTAAATAATAGTAAGCTTATAATAGTATAAGCTTCTACTATATTGGACAATATTTGGTAAATTTTTATCCCTTAAATAATATTTTAAGTTTTTATTTTTCCTGTTTATATACCTTTACTAAATGATTGCCTTTAAAAATAATTTTATTGCGTTTAATGACAATGAAAAATTAGAAGAAGGGTAAAAAATTCGATTCAAGTACGATACGGTGCAAGAAAAAACTTTGAACCCAATAAACAAAACGATCCAATTTTTAGGCCAGTTTTATGGCAAATAAAGAGCGATAATAATTAATGTCTCAGGACGAAGATGCTTATTTCCCTTTTTATGTATTTTGATTTCTCCATGAAACATGCATAAAAACTTAATTTTTTAAAACTGTTCAACTCATTCCCTTCAATATTTCGATTTTTCTTTTCATTTAAATTCATGCAATTTAAATTGCATAAAAATTTGTATACCTTTCAACTCCAGAAAAATGCCACCCTTTTTAAAATAATTTTAATAATAAATAATTTTAATTAAAAAAATTTGGGGATAATTCATTTTGAAATTGGGAGTAAAAAGTTTGTGATTCGCGTTCTCGAGATATGAAAAATATGCAAAACGAGAGAAATCAACGTTAGGGAATACTATTTTTTCCCGCTACCTTTAGGATTAGGATTTTCGTTTGACCATAAATTCTATTGGGATCATATATTCCAGAATTAAAATCTGTTGAGATAAAGGTGGGTTTACTCAGGGAAAGTGCGTATTTTTGTTACTCAAAACATCGTATACACTAATTAATTGTCATACTAAGGGGGTCAGGGAACTAGTCTTGCATCAGAAAGGTTCTGCGTTCGAACCCCGGTCAAGGCATGGATGTTCTGAATTCTTTGCACAATCTGTCCTTACTGTGGGAGCAACGCTGGCTCACGTAATATGGTGCCCTGAAAAAGTGGCCAACAAACCTGCCCTTCAGATTCCTGTATGACGAAAGGTCATTCTCCAGGTGGGCATTAGGGAAAAAATATTGTTAAGGCCCACAAAGTTCTAGTACGTGAAAATCCGATCATTGAATTGCTATTAAATTGCATCGCTTCACTGACTCTGTTCATTTATTCAAACACTTGTAAAAACTGAAATTAAAAAAAAACTGAGCTTATTATTAAGTGAGAAAAAGTTGAAAACTCTCACACTTTAAACAATAAAAAAAAAAAGAATTAAAATCATCAGCAGCAAAAAAAAAATTTTTTAACCACCGTTATCCGTTTAGAATACCTTGTTAATAACCGGCTTAAAGCTTTTTCTTTAAATATAGAGATAAACTGATTTTAGATTATTTTTATTCCTTCTTTGCTCTTATTGACTTCAATAACTATTTGTCCGCATTTCCTATCTCTATATAATTTGTGACCCCAAATATGCATACTTTTATTAACTCATATTTCATAAATATTTATGCATTAATATAGGTTTTTACAAAGCATCCTGCATATCCGTCTGAGATTCGAGTTTAAGAAATGACTGAAAATGCAATTTTTACATAATAAGTAACTTAGCAGAAAGTTAACTCATAAATGCAATAAAATATTTTTTAAATACGTTCAATTAACTTAGCTTAATTAACTTTCTAAAATTAGTTTTACTTATTATACAAAAAAAATTAAATATCAATTTTTAGTTGTTGTTTTTTTTTGTGCATATTGTTGGATATTTTTCGAGTGTATTCCTTCACATTTTGATCATGAAACTAAATAAACTAGACTCAAATAATAAGGTGTATGCCATAAAGGGTCGTGAACCAAATTTCTTACCTTTCTTATAATTTATCATTGTAATTAAAATCATATTTTTGCGTAGATAAGCACTTCGTAAATATATACAAACTTTAAAACAGATTAAAAAATTTGAAAGAAAAAAGTGTAAATGAACTTACGCCTTGAGGGATAGTTGGCACTAAAAGTTATAAGAAACACACCAGTAATAAGTGTAGTGAAAATTATTGTCTTTCCTTCCATTGTGAGTTTTTATATTTCCTTTGGGTATCCAATTCTGAAAGATAAAAAAGAAAACCTGATATCGTATATTTAACCAAAATAGAGTAAGAACCAAAGAAAAATAGTAGCAATTGTTAAACCATTTAAAAAAAGTAAATTTTTGACAAAATATTGTATTCAAATATCAGAAAGTTTCTTTTAATTGATTATATATGGTACCATTTACTATTAAGTAAAATTTTCCCGTATCACCGTTAACAGTAAGGAAAAAATTACCTAATAAGGTATGCGTTTTAGGTTTGAGTTTCTATTTTGCTTTTGTTAAGTGGAAATTTTCTTAAGTCTTGTTTTTGTTTAAAAAAATCGTACAAGTGACTTGAAAATAAATAATATACTCAAATCCAGGGTCTCAAAATCTTTAAAAAATTAAAAAAGTTTTGTTCAATGCAAAAGTTTATGTAACATTTGCTGCCATTTTCTATTGAGTAAATTAAGCATAACGTTCTCTTATACACTTTAAGGCAAAATATTACCTTATTCGGTATGCATTTTAGAGTAAAGTTCTCTTGGATTTTCTTAAAGTGTTACCAGTAAGAAAATCTTACAAGCGACCCCCCTGAAAGAATAATATGATCAAATTCAGAGTCTTGAAATTAAAAGAAAATGCTTTGTTTGATACCAAGGTATTACGTAACATTTGGTGTCATTTACTATTGACTAAAAATTTCTCTTATACAAATAACTATAAACACTAAAGCAAAATTTTAGCATCTTCATGCATTTTAGGGTTAAGTTTGTGTTTAATTTTTCTAAAATGTGAACAGCGGAGTTTATTTAAATAAAAAAACTGTGGGAAGACACTTTCCTTAGAATTTTAAACATAAATTTTAAATAAATGCATATAATTCCTTAACTTTTTTTACTTTAGAGCACCGTGAATCATATTTCTACAATTTCAGTCAAACAATAAAGAACATTATAGTCATTCACGAAATTCCATTGTTCTAAAGAATATTCCAGTCACTAAGAAACGTGATAAAATCGGTATGCAAGCGTAAGCGCAATAGCAACCATAAACCCTATGCACCTTAAAAAGTAGGGTAAAATTATATTATTGCGTATGCATATTAGGGTTAAGTTTTTATTTTGTTTCTATACATTTTGATCAATTAAAAAAAATCTTACAAGAGGCCCCGAAATAACTAATATACTCAAATCCAGGGTCTCGAAAGCCAAAAAAAAAAGTTTTGTTTGATACCCAGATTTTACATAACATTTTGGTGCCATTTAATGCTGAATAAAAATTTTCCTTATACACCACAAAAAGAAAAGCAAAATTTTAGCATGTTCATGCATCTTAGGGTTAAGTTGTTTTCTTCACTAAGAATGCGGCTTTAATTTTTTTTCCCGGAACTTTTTAGAATTCGAAACTTTTCATTACGACTTTTATTTTCTTCTTTTAAATTTTAAAAAAAAATGTTACTTAAGAAATTCTCTTTTTTGAAAGAAGCATTCTCTTCTGGCGCCTTCTTTAGAATATTAAATATAAATTTTAAATGAATGCATATGATTTCGAAACTTAATTTACTTTCGAGCACGGCATATCATGTTTCCACATTTTAAGCCAAACAGTAAAGAACATTATTACAGTCGCTTACGAAATTCCATTGTTCTAAAGAATATTCCAGTCACTAAGTAACGCAATAAGAACTTTTTTACCACTTAAAAGCCTTGAAAGGCTTCGTAATTTAGTAGTGTGCATTAAAATTGAAATAAACGTCGCAGAAAGTTGTATTTTCAAAATATTCCTTTTTATATATAACGTTAAATGAGAGGAAAAAGCTCTAAAAATATTCACATAAGACATTAGTTTTACGTGTTCAAGTGAATAATTTATTTTTCACCACTAATTAATTTGAGATTTGAAAGCTGTTTTTATGCTTGTTAAAAGGAAAAAAGCAAAAAAAATTTTAAAAAATTTTCAATTGTTGAAAAAAATTCTGCAAGGAAAAAGCTGAAATGTGAAAAATTTCGCTGAGAAAAACTCATCTTTATGCAATTAAGTGCTCCCAGATTCTGAAATATTCTACTGACCTATCCTTTTATTTATTGTTCTATTTCTTATTTATTTAAATTTTTTTTTTTTGGTTATAAGGGAAAAATTGACCCTTGAAAGGTTTTTTTTATTTAATTTTTAAATCTAGTAACTTAATTTTTCGTGTCAACTTTGTATAAAAAGAGACACTTGGTGTTGCCAGTGTCAAATAAAAAAATACTGAGAAATTAAGGAGATTTTAATTTAAATACATTTATAATTACAACAAATAACGAAAAATTCCTCTACGCCAGTATTCGATAAAACACTTCCTTTTTTAAGGATATTGTGCTCTCGAACAAAGTCAAATAGGCCGGAACAATTTTTTTCTTTGACACGAACGGAATAAGCGGGATAATGATAAAAAAAAATATTTTTTTACGAAGGAAAAACGCTAATACACTTAAACATAATGAGTAAAATATTATTCTGAATTTTATGTATCTTTAAAGCCGATCGATATAAGTGAAAAGTTTTATTCAGTAATGTTTGTAGAAGAAAATTTAACCTTGAAGCAGCATAAAATCTAAAGAAAGCCAGTAGTTGTAAAGTTCGAACTGAATGAATTGAGCGGCTCATATATTTAGAAGGGTTGATAATTTCCCATCATTTTTATAAGCCGCCAACTAGCAAAAAAGTTAAACCTAGACTGATTAGGATGGAGCTAGTGGAGTAGTCACATTGTACAAGTGTCAAAAATATAATGCAGTTGAATAGAATTCAGAAGAAGGCACTGGCTTACACTGTGCTGTCTACACAGTAAAAAAATTCCGGATCAAATTACGTTATAAAGTACCGGCACTTTGAGTGCGTCAATATCTATTTTTACTATAAAATATTAAACCGTAATTTTTACAGTGATATTTTTTTAATTAGAGTGATTAATTGATTTTTACTGATTCAGTGATTTTTTATGGCATATCAGATTTTTTGTTCCGTAACATATTCCAGTAAAAATAGATTTTACGGTAAAAAGTACTGGCACCTTAACTGTCGGTACTTTTTAACGTAATTTGATCCAAATTTTTTTACGGTGTAATTAAATATGATGATGATGATGAATACAGTAAGATTAGAATGGTCATTTGACGTGATAGTTGAGAGCAAATATATACGACCAGAAACGGTGAAAAAGCTTTGGTGGCTGAAAGTAAACATAATAAGACTACAGAGGTTATAATCAAAGAATTCTTAAGAATAAATTAAAAAGCATTAAAGGAAGCAAAAAAAGAATTAACACGAAGTTTCAGAAGGCAAGGAACGAGGACTTTTATTTCAACCTATGGGGAAATTAAACAACAAACATTTCAGCAACTTAAAACTGTATGAGCATTATTAATTAGAACAGTTGAGCAAGAACAATAAAAGAACAGCTAATAAGAACATTCAGCATATTTTCGTATTTTTCATATTTTCGTCGAAGTTATGCTAAATACTATATGCTAAATCGAAGAAATCGAAGTCTCTAGGTTAAAAAAAGTAAATAGGTTTTTGATCTTATGAAAATTATTTAGACAGATCATTTGTGACCTTTTTATTCTGGGCACAGCTCAAAATTCGCGTTTAAGAAAATTAAAATAGTTTCAAGATGCGTGTTTAAGAAAATGGACTCAGCTCAAAATAAGTATTTAAAACAACGGACACAGCTCAAAATAAGTATTTAAGACAACGGAGACAGCTCAAAATAAGTATTTAAGACAAAGGACACAGCTCAAAATGAGTATTTAAAAAAAATAAACATGTCTCAAAATGCGTATTTTAGAAAATGGACAGATAGCTATCTAACCCTTCAAGACATGTTGCAATTAGAAAGTCTTTATTTTTTCTTGTATAAATAGCTTAAAATGTAAAAAGTTCTAGGAAAGTTATTTTGGTATGAATATTATTCTAAGAAATCCAACATAATCCACGCATATAAGATTATTAAATTCAAGACTCAATTTGATGTATGTAATGGATATTTGCATTAAAATGGTTGTTTTTAAAGAAGAAAATTTTTACTCTGTTTAAACTTGTTTTAAAATGTAACTATGCACATGTTGAGTTAATATCTAATCCGTTCAATCGTGCAGGCTATGTCTTAAAGGGTTAAAAGGCTGGAATAGAAGCAGCATATCGAAGAGAAGAGAAAGAATGGAAATAGTACATTGTACAAGTACATTGTACATATAAGAACATTAATACCATGTACTGATAAGTACATTAAAAGTACATTTTATAACAAAGTTGTGTGTTCACAACAGCAATTTAATATCTTCGCTTACCTATCTGACGGATATATTAAATGCAATTTTTGAATGCATCACATTGTGCATGAAGCGGATCGTTAAATTCTAAATCATTTAACGAATATCTTTAATTGAAATTTATAATAGTATATTAATGTAATTTGAACCAAACAATAATGATTGTAAGTTGGTCACTAAGTTTAGGAAATAATTGAAATAAATTTATCATAAATGCAACGTAGATATACGGGACAATAAAGAATAACAATTCTCTTCATTTAAACTCTTAATTTAGTAAACAATCAAAATCACAAACGTAATAGTAAACAGTACACTGCTGTGCAAATTAAAAAACGACATAAACGCCTCACAGTAGGTTACGAGAAAAATGGCTTGACAACTATTTTCTTTCTATTGCTAATGCTTTGAAAGCTAAAATAGAATTTCAAAAAACTGGTAAAACAAAATTTAATTTTGAAAAAAAATTTCTTCGTTCTTGTTGACGTATACCTGTTTAGGCAGAGGGGGTGCGACTGCTTTTGTTTTCCAGTGGCGCCATCTAAGGCCAAGAATTCGACTTCTGCCATACCCATACGTCACACCCATACGAATGAATGGATGTATGATAGGGCGAACCTATTCATTCATCCACAGATCTTAATTTTGACCTGAATCAGAGAACGATCGATCTCTCGTCCAGTACCCCCAGAGGTATTGATTTGATATGGGAACATGGAGGACTTTTGCGACTCAACAGATTTAACGTGCATCAGTCACTTTACTACACGGGGAGTCTTCGAGCCCACGAACTCTCGAACATGGGCCCAACGCTTTACCGACCACGCTATCCCGGCCTGTAATTCCTTCGTTATAGGTAGCTTATCATACAAATATGATGAAAAATATATAAAAATTTCAATTTTGATTTTTTTTATTGCCTACGTCGATTTTTCTTACGCGCGCAAATGCAGATAAATACATAACTTTAATGACTTTTACCTTAATGAAAGCATAACCATAATGACTTTTATTAATTTTATGCTGATGACAACCAAAATAATATGAAAATCAATGTGGGAAAACTGAATTTTCCAGATCGCAAAAATGCACCGACATCAACGAAAAACAGTGTTAAGCCATAATGTTTTTCATGTTATTTATATAAATATTTCATACGTGTAAAAATATTTTTATATGTGTGTGCGATATTACCTTAAATTATTTTACACAATTTCAATAATTTATTTTTTAAAATTTGTTTCTTACATTATGAAACTTTTGCAAAAATATAAGTCAGAGTCAAGCTCTCAGGAAACTTCGGAGTCGGAATCGAACATTTCAACCACTGACTCCAAATTTCTGGTAAAAACTCTTAATTTATGTTGTTGTTGTTGTTAATTTACGTCGCACTAGAGCTGCACAATGGGCTATTGGCGACGGTCTGGGAAACATCCCGGAGGATGATCCGAAGACATGCCATCACAATTTTGATCCTCTGCGGAGGGGATGGCACCCCCGCTTCGGTAGCCCGACGACCTGCGCGCGAAGTCGAGCACTTTACGGTAGCACAGTTTAACGAGGACCAATACCGCACACCCTCGGTCCCTACGCCGACTGATCCAAGTGGTCACCCACCCGCTCACTGACCGTAGGATGCTTGACTTCGGTGATCTGCTGGGAACCGTGTCTTAACGATCAGTCCACTGCGGGACCTTAATTTATGTAGTCGACAATTTTTACGATTGTTGACTTTAAAACCATTTCACAGAAAAAAATGAGGTCAGAAGGTTTGAGAAAACGATTTCGAATGAAAAACATAACAAGAAATTAAATAATATTTCATACGTATAAAAATATTTTTATATGTGTGTGCGATATTATGTTATAATGATATTACACAATTTCAATAATTTGTTTTTTAAAAATTTGTTTCTTACATTATGAAACTTTTGCAAAAATATAAGTCGGAGTCGAGCTCTCAGGAAAATCCCAGGTCGGAATCGAACATTTCAACTACTGACTCCAAATTTCTGGTACAAACTCTAATTTATGCAGTCGACAATTTTTACTATTGTTGACTTTTAAAACCATTTCTCAGAAAAAATGATATCAGAAGATTTGAGAAAACGATTTCGAATAAAGAACACAACAAGAAATTAAATAAAGACATTCGACTTTATCCCTCGTTTTCTCGAGCTAATATCTATCTATCAAAAATATATTCGAAATCACGTTTTCACCCGTCATTTTCGGGGTATATCGAATAAAAATCAATCCTACTTATCATCGAACGAATATGTAAAGGATGGTATTCGATAGGAGACATCACCCTATCGAAGATGGAATTTTCAACTTCCGCAAGTGATCGTTTGCATAATAGGAAGGAAGATACACCACATCCTCCCCCTCCCTTCATCCTCACTACTTTTCGAATGGAAGAGCCTCCGAACTTTTCAAACACACTCAATGGTTTCCAGGAGAAGTGTTCTTTAAAGGGTGGGGCAAAGAAGGGCAAAAGGAGACGGAGAAAATTCTTGCATATGTATGAGGCGAATTGTTGTGGCGGCAGTAACGGTCAGACCAAACAACCCCTTCAAACGAACTATTTTTAGAAAAGTTGTGCAATGCTGTAGAAACTGTAAAATGTGAAGTGTTAAAGGTGTTTTAATAGACTACAAAAGTCACGTTCTCTGAGAAAGATAAACATTATTCAGTAATTTAGGAAAATTGCTGACTTAAAAGCTGCGCTAGGATACAAGATTTTAACTACTATCATTAGTTAACTTTATTGAGTTAACTTTTTTTATTCATTCATTTTCATTAACACAATTTTTCGTCGGTGATGATGGAATGTTGTATTCAAAATTTCTGTCATTTTCGACTAATTCGAACACTTGAGCCACGTTGGCTCAGGAGATGGAGCTTCCAATCAGGTGAACCGGGTTTGAATCCCAGCGATGGCTGGTCGATACGAATTTCGCATCCGGCTTGCACCGACCGCAGTGCTGACGTGAAATATCCTCAGTGGTTGACGGATCATGAGTTAGACTCCCCTTGCCGTCAGGCTAACAGTGGGAGGTTCTCGTGGTCTTCCTCTCCGTGTAACGCAAATTCGGGTTAGTCCCATCGAAAAAAAGTCCTCCATGAAGGAAAATTTCTTCCAATACTTGATACAGGAGTTCCCTTGTCGTCTGGATTGGGTTCAAAATTATGAGGTTACGAAGTTGAACATGAGAAGTCATAAACCTAAAAATTGGGTGGCTGTTCAACAACGGTTATAAAATAAAATAATTAGAACACTTGAACTAACATCAGTAATGATATCACATCGGAGATACGAAAAAATTAATGCATCTAATAAATTGTTTTATGGAATTTTTAAAAGAAACAATTTTTCCAAAGTATTCTAAAAGGAATACAAAATGATGGAATTTGGCATAAGAG
Organism: Parasteatoda tepidariorum; assembly: GCF_043381705.1. Lineage (NCBI taxonomy): Eukaryota > Metazoa > Arthropoda > Arachnida > Araneae > Theridiidae > Parasteatoda > Parasteatoda tepidariorum. The sequence goes on from NC_092205.1 coordinate 19,190,233, forward strand.
AACCCATTCGCAACTGTGTAAGAACTACATAGTACAAGATGTAGTGAAATTCATTAAGATACAAAGATTAAAATGGTCAGGACACCTTCATCAGAATATGAGAAAATAAAAATGTCAAAAAAGTTTTCATGGCCAAATCATATTGTGTATGAGCCAGGGGAAGAACAAAGCTACGATATATTGATTACTTTGAACAGGGTTTTAAAATACTTAAAATATAGGACTATAAAACAAGGGCATTAGACAGATACAAATAGAAATATGTTCTTGTTGCGACAAATAGAAATCGGTTTTTGAGAAGGCTGTAATCCACACCGGGTTGCGTTTTTCCACTCGGGAGTTAAACGATCTGCTCCCCAATTCAGCATTTTTTAAATACAAGATACAATACAAGATGGATACAAGATACAAGACAAGATTTTAAATACAAGATCGTGTAAATACTCCACTTCAGGTCGTGAAACGAAAAGATATCTCTTTAAAATAAAAATTTTAAAAAAACTTAATTTTGACGTTGTTTTAGTTCATGTATCAAATTTCGAAAGGAAAAAAAAGTTTGTATTAAAATAAGGACTAACTACAGTCATGATTAAAATCGCCAAAAAAGAGGGCGAGTCTTTAAAGAGTCTCTAAATTAGCCACCGGGTTGTCGCACCATTGAAAAATTCTTAAAACACTTAAATCTCAACTGAAGCTCTATGCTAAATGAAGCAAAGAAAACGATAAAATAATTGCGCCATGAAGAAAAATAATAAAAAAATAAGTTTTGAAAGCAACGTTTTACCAGAAGACTTAAAAAAATGCAAATTAATTTTATTTTTGTCACACCTAAGCAGAAAAAAAAGGAAGAAAAGCACAGAGCGCATCATTCAAAACTTGAATAATAAACTATCAGAAATATTATTTAAGAATTAACATAGAAATATAAATAGAAAAATAGCTCATTTGATGAAATGGAAGCAAAATGATTTTTTATTCAAAATTTCAATACAAAAACATGTGAAAATGCGGAACTTTGAAAAAGTATTTTTGACTGCATAGATCGCGTAAATACTAAACTGCAGGATACTTTACTACTTAACGAAAGCAGCCAAATGGCTGCATACGTTAAATTACTGTAGGAAAGATTTTTAGAAACACAATTTAGAGTTTTGATGCCTGGCCAAAAAAAATAAATAACCCTCGAATTCGAGTTATTATTTTAGCTAAAGATATCTGTCGTTGAGCAGTCGACCCAATTTTCGAGTTTGCGACTAAAAATACTCATCGCCGTAATTTTGAACTCAGTCTAGAAGACGAGGGAATTTTTGAATCAAATATTAGGAGAATTTTATCTTCGTGGAGGACTTTTTGATGGAACTAACCCGTATTTGCGTTACATAGAGAGGAGAACCACGAAAACCCCACACGGTTATCCTGACGGAAAGAGAACTCAACCCATAATCCGTCTACCGCTGAGGATACTTTACGCAAAGGTCAGTGCGAGGGGGTTGCTGAATTCATATCTAACAGCCACAACCGAAATGCGAACCCAGTGTACCTCATTGGTAGATAAGCGCTCTATTCTCTGAACCACCATGACTGTAACAAAAGGTTTTAAAGCAATTGCTTTAAAGTTATATATTCATCCTTAAAATAAGTTTTCAAATATTTTAAAGTGTGTCGCATCAATTCGTCGTGGTTGGATGGTTTAGGGGGGATTTTGATACTTCTCTAGCCGATGCCTTCCAAAATTTGTTCTAAATTTTCACCCAATACACCTGCTTGAAATAATGCGACATCGTAACCATATTCATCGACAGAACTCCAAGCGATTGACGAATGAGTTCTTGAGATAGGCAGATTGCCGTTTAACTCTCGTTTCCTTCGGCAATCAGACTAGGTTAGTTGTTTTTATCACCTACCTTCTTCACTAGAGAAGGTTTTTTTTTTAAAAAAATTGGACCACGTTTTTATTTTGGGATTAAATATCAATTTACCACCCTTAATGAGCATAATTTTTGCCTTAATGTTTTTCAATGATTTCAAAAATATATAGTAAGAGGAAACAAATACGGAATATTTATTTTTAAGGATGCTATCCAGGATCTTGTTTAAAATGCTCTGGGTTGCAAGAGAAAAATAAATGTCTCTTATTTCCTTACATTCTTCATATTCCACGGTATTCATCAATTTTAACGTCTGAATAAAGGATGAGACGTCGGAAATCCAAATAAATAAAAAAGCATGTTGACGGCATTGTAATTTAATCGAAAATAAATTATTTTTCCACACTCTTTATAAAAAAATAGGATAGATTATAAATTCGATCGAGATAGAAAGCACGCAGACGACCGATCGAGAGGGGCAATTTTAAATTGAATCCCCCGCTCGTCTCGAACAAGAATGAAATCAGTTAAGAAAGAAAAGTATACCAATATTTATGCAAATTTTATTAACTTCGCAACTCCTTTTAGGTCCCTGCGAATGAACCAGATGGTGTTAATATTTGAAATACATTTTACAAAAGGAGAAAAATCGTTTGAAGTTTAAGCAAACAGTCTTTGGTGCTTTAATAAAGAGAGCTCCGTTAGATGGAGTATTAAACTTATATTCTTATAGGTTAAAAGAAAATGAAAATGTTCTAAAAAGTCAGCTTGCTAATAAGCGATTATGAGGTTCGGGTTTTTAAGCGGTAAATTATATTACCATAAATAGTTCATTCATATTTAAGTTTTTTTTTTCATTTTTATAATGTTTTTAATGTGTTTTAGGTATTTAATGTTCTTTATTATTGTGTTTAAATAATGTAGACCCGACAATTCTATTTATACCTAAGCAAACTAATTAAGTTTTAATTTTTAATTAACTATTTTTAGGTAAGATTATACGAGACTATACCGCTTTGCTGTGCAATGGAAAAATCAAAACTGAAACAAAAAATATAAATTAAATTTTTTATGTAATTTGCATTTTCGTATGTAATTGTAAAACCACATATACACTGTACACCACATGCCACGAAAAATTTAAAAATTAAATTTTTTATCGAATTCGAGAAAACTATTTCACCAGTAATAGTGACAGCAATGAAAACAAAATAATTGTCAAACCACTTTTCACGAAATTGATCGTAAAGTACTTACGTTATTTTTTTTTTCAATTGCGCGGCAGTATACTCTTTGCAATTAAAATAGAGGTCTTAAGGTCACGTGATTTCACCATCTCCTGCACTTTCCTTCTGTCTGTTACCATAGTTTCAACAAATCTTATTTTTTCCCATGCCAGTATATTCCAACTTCTAATTACGACATACTGGCGGAGGGGGGGGGGAGATGATTGGACAGAATCATAGTAACGGAGAGGAGGAAAGTGTAGAGAATGGGGAGATCATGAAAATTTGAGACGCCAATTCAATTTAGGCAGAGCCTGGCTAAATACCAGTTTTTCGTAAAGAGCAACTAATCAGTACATCGGTGTTAATAAAAACTGCGCAAAAGTACACAAAACTGAAAGGCATGCACAGTGCACAAAATAAAAAACATATCCCCCTCAATATTTTTGCTCTAATGATCAGATTTTCACAAAGTAAGTGCCTATCATTATTGTTCAAAAGGGTAACTTCCCATATACTACTTAATTAGTGTCATATACTAATTAATGTGCAAAATCGCATTCTCCGAATAGACAAACAAAAGCTTCGACGGGCTTGAATTTTTGACTATCCAAGTCGTAGCCTGGAAAAGTGGTTTCCACTAATTTAGTCTGGAGGTAGGTCGAAAGTTTGATGCCTTTAAAGTTAATTTTCTTTTTTGCATATTTTACCATACCTCGGGTGTTTTTTAAGCGAATCAAAAATTGGTGCGGATAATTTACAAGTTAAATTATTCAAAGAGAATTGTAAAATAAATTTTTATAGATTTGAAACAGTAAGGAGCTTTGCTTACTTAGGATCAATTATTACCATTGACAACAGAATTATTCCTGAAATAAAAAACCGACTCTATCTGGCAAATAGGGCTGTCTATGGGCTGAGAAGATTTATTAAATCTAGATTTCTTTCTAGAGAAACAAAGTTCTTAATCTACGAAACTCTTGTCCGGCCAGTCTTGACATACGCTTCTGAAGCTTGGACAATGACAAAACAGGTGGAAAATTGTATCGCAACATTTGAGAGAAAGATTTTGTGGAGTATAATTGGTGGTGTAAATGAGAACAATAACTGGAGAAGGAGATTTAACTTTGAACAGTACAAGATTTATAAACAACCTGATATTATTAAATACATAAAAATAAATAGAATGAATTGGATCGCCCACGTGATTCGAATGAGTGATGACAATGCAATAAAAAAGATACTGCTTTTTAGATTCACTGGAACAAGAAAGCGGGGAAGGCCGCAGTTGAGATGGGCTGACTCAGTGGAGTCTGATTTTCTCGCAATTAATGAAAGGAATTAGAGATCAAGGGTGAATCAGAAGTCGTCATGGAGAAATCTTCAGAGAAAAACATTGGCTCGCATTGGACTGCCTGGCCAACTATGATGATGATGATGATTAGTTGTAAAAATAATTTTTGTTTTTATAATTTTTAATTTTTTAAATTAGTAATGTTAAAAATATTTTGAATTGTAAGGTGCGCAAATTATGTGTTTTTTAATTTTTATAACCAGACAAATCAAGTGAAATTGTTCGAATAGTTCTTGAGGAATAGAATTTTAAAAATACGACGCATAACTCAGCTATACAACTAATTTTACTAAAAAATTCAATATTTTTTAACACTCATTGAAAAATAATAATGGTCAAAAATCATTTTTTGCATGGAATTATCTTTGGTAAAATAAATTTCATAATTGTGTGTGAAAAGTTCTCGAAGCACTTTAAAACTTTCCGAGTTATGGCTGAACATGCAGGAAGTAAATTTAACATTAAGAGGGCAAAATTTTCAACAGATCCCCGGCCAAACCAGCTGGTACAAATCCAAATTGCGCTTAACCCCCAAATTTTGATGATCAATAATCCAAATTCGTTTTTTAAAAAAATTATGTTAGTTGTAACATTTGGTATGTTGTAACAATTAAAGTTTGTATTTAATTTGTGAGAATCAGATCTTACTGAAGGCGATATATTTAATTTTATTCTGTGCTCTGAACCAGAACCAATAAAAGGCCGAATTAATTTCAATTTTTATAATGGTACCGTTCCCGGAGACTTTATGTTATTAGTTTAATTAAAAACACTTATTTTGAGGCTAAACATAATAAAGCTCTATTATGCTTTCTCTTATTCGGCATATACAGGCCAAAAATGATACATCTTATACCCACTGTATATAATCGAAATTAAAGCAGAAAAATGATGCCCCTGGCATGTACTACTTGGGGATATACGAGCCAAAATAGATGCCCTTGCACCCACAGTAAGGGTTAATGCAATCCAAAAATGATGCTTTTTGCACCCGTTATATGTAATTGGGGTTAAAACAGGTCAAAAATGATTTATTGATTGCAGCTAACTCATAATAATCCAAATTTGCACCTTACAAGCAAATTATGTTTTGATGCACTATTAAATTGTTCTCATGCGTCATTCTCATCATTCTGTGTCAAAAACAATGCAAGTTTATTCAAAGAAATGCATTTTTGTATCGGAATTCCTAACTTAAAAATATCGAGAATCCAAATTCGTCTAAAAAATGCGTTTTCAGAGAATGTATATTTTTATATCGAAATTCGTGATTTAAAATATCGAGAATCTACATCCGTCTAAAAAATGTGTTTTCAGAGAATGTACATTTTGGTGTCGGAATTCGTGACTTAAAATATCGAGAATCCAAATCCGTCTAAAAGATGCCTATTCAGAGAATATACATTTTTGTGTCAAAATTCGTTATTTAAAATATCGATAATCTAAATGCGTCAAAAAAAATACATATTAATTAAGAAAAAATACGTTTTTGTGTCTGATTTCGAAACTTAATGCACTAATTAATTAGTACATTTAAGGTTAAGCTTGCATTCTCGTTCGAGACCATCTTATCTTAACAACAAACATTATTAAAATTTTGCGTAACCGCCTTTTCTTTGCGCACCATTATAATTGACCCGGTCAAGACGATACTAATGTTCATTCCTGTTCTTTTAAAATGTGCAATATTCAACTTAAAATAATTTATATATATATAAATAAATGCAAGAAAACACTAAGAAAGTTAAGAAAAACAATAAGTATCATTTATTGCGCTTAAGCTGCAAGTAAACAGCACTCATTAGATAAGTTCAAAATGAAGAATAAAACAAAGAAAAATTATAGACATATGAAAAAAAGGGGGTGGGAAATAATAAGTAAAAAAATAACAAACAACATTTTATTTAAAA
>NC_092205.1:19198946-19315228 GCF_043381705.1 Parasteatoda tepidariorum
ATATATATATATATAATAAATCTTAAATATGAACTCCTTTTTTATTGCAGATTCGGATTTTGCAGAAAAAAATAACCCTATTCGATCAATAGGTTTGTGCATGCTGTGCTGTAACCAAGAAAATTGAAATAAGACGGAATCTGTTTAAAATGGTGAAATCTCGGAAGCCATCAGATTGAAAAAATATAAGGTTTTTTTTTTTTCAAAAAGAATTGGAAGAAAAGTTTTACATTTTTTTTCCTTCTAAGCAGCTCTTTTTTTATGTTCCTAATCTGATGAGTCTCAAGATTCATCATTTTAAACAGTTTGTACCCTAGTATAATTACTTTTTCCAGGAGAGCCCGAACGAGCAATAAAAAATCGGTGTTAATATTTAATGTTTCAGAATTTCCTATCCCCACCCCCAAGGAATTGGGGTAGAAGATCTAGTTTGTTATCACAGGATAGCTTTTAAAAAATTTATTGAATGTGTCCATTTCCCCCTTTTTTTATTCGATTTATATTTCTCGAGATATTTGACTGTTGCCAAACTTTNCCACTCCTATAAGGTAGAATATTGGAAATAAAGAGCCAATAAACGATGCAGATTTCAGATGATTACAGTCATATTATGAGAGACTAATTAAATTTGCAGGAAAATTAATAGTTACAGTATATCTTAAAATAATCATGAATGTCATTTTTTACTCAAAAAAATTTCAGTCATTCATAAAGCAATCAATCATTCATCCCATTTTTTTACAGTAACTATTACTTAAATTCAAATGACTGGATGAGATCGGGTTTTTTTTTCATGTGGAAACTCAAAATTTTTGTATGGAATTCAAAATTTTTTATATACATCCAATAATCTTACAACTGTAAATAATAATTTTATCTATGAGTATTTCATTTTTGAAACTATATTAAAAAAATCACGAAATCTTACCAATTTCAATTCAAACGCGCTAGAAGTCAACATTTAGAAATCACGGGGAAAATAAAAAATTTAAATCCAGGAGCATTAAAATAACAATCAAAGGAATGAAGAATTTTTGAACTCCTGGCATTTTCCTTAGTAACCCCTCTCTGTTACACTTTAGGGCAGACGACTTTTCGCGAAAACGCTTAGAACAACACTCTGTACATTTCACGAACAGATGGCATTTTTCTCTAGCGAAGCACACATAATCTCGGCGGTTAAACTTTCTTTACAAAAGAACAGTTCAGTTTCACTCACGCCAATTTAAAATTCCAAAGCACGCTATGATACGCACGACCTTTACGAAATATTTCACATTTGCCCCGAAATGAAATAATATGAACACATAAAATCTGTTTTTTGTTTTCCTATTTTTGCTCTTTTAGTTCATATATTTCTCAGGAAGCACACAAAGCAGATGTTTATTTATTTTATGTGTTTCCGGCTGTTGATTTCTTCCAGTCTAAATACGTCCTTATCCCTTATCCCAGCCAATCAGAAACATAAAAGAAGAAGGCGGCAAAATAGAACATTAAAGTGAATCTGAGTAATATTGGTTTTAAAGTTTATTCATTGGTTTTGTTGATTTATATATTGTCTACGTAGTCTTCAATTTATACGTTGACATAGCTATCTATTGCCGTCGTATAAATCCACGTAATATTCCATTTATACGTTGTTTATAGAATACGAAGATTCTATCTTTTTTTTTTTCATTTCTTATCCTCAAGCTTCCAAAAGGGTAAACCCGTAAAACTGTTCGCGTTGTAGTGTTCGCACTTTTGGCATTTTGATCTGTTTGCCATGCAACAGATTTTTCAAAGTTACTTATCGATTTATAGCCGAAAAAAACTTCGAACCTTTTACTTCACTCCAATAACACTTACTTAATTTCTTCATCCACTGAGATATCTGAACTTTCAGCCAAGCCGTCCTGGTGAGTACAGTCTCTTCTTACCATGCCCATGGCCAAGGTTCGATAGCATGTTAGCAGGTTTGTGCTAGCTTAAACCTGTGTGTCGGGTCGAACTGCACTTGCTTCAATCGAGTCTTAATGGTTCGGAATCCCCTTGAGTGCAATGCTCCGAGTAGGTTCTGAGACAGAAAGTCTGAGTTCGGTTGGGTGGATGGATTTCCTGGTACTGAAAACGGGAGCTTACTCCCAATTTATGTTCAGCAATATAAATTGTGGGAGCATAGTGCTCTAATGTGCAAGTATTGTCTACAGATCATCATTAAGGATAGATCCCAAATCGTCTTCAATAGCTCGTTAGTGTTACTCTAGCTCGATGCACGAACTAAAAACTAACTGCGTATCCACTATACTCTGAAAAGACCATTATCCCATTTGGATGCAAAGCTCCAGGAGCAAACGTATATCAATATCGCCAACTCTTGGAACGACGTTACACAACCTCCCTTTTGCTCCCTTTCTTATTAACAGCAATAATCAATTAGCAAGTAATAAGAATTAATAAAAATTATATCTAAAAATCATGACAGATATTTGTCTTTCTGTTCGTATTTAAAGAAACTGATGAAAGAATAAAAAGCATTGTTTCTTGTAGACAATTCTCTTCTGTAGCGAAAAAAAAGTAAAAATTCTAATCTCGCATTTGATTTGTTAAGAGCATGTCAGCGTAATACGCACCATTGTCAGTGGTCCAATCAAATCCAATGCCCGCGCAACGTCATCCAGTCATTTCTTTTTTAAGAACGAATGTTATCCTTAATTATTGAAGTATGTTATCAAATCTGGGATTCTAAGAAGACTTCGGAATTAAAATCTTCTTATAATACTTCTGTGATCTCTATCGTAAAACATAGCACGAATGATATTTTTGTTTGACGTATTAACCGTTATGATGCTCTGAAAACATATTTCTAATATTTGATAACAAAATAAAACAGAACTATATGCGTTCGCGGATGATTACTTAAATCCTATACCGCAATGGTCTTTTCTTAACTTGCAACGGAGTATACTATTATATTTAAAACACTATTCATTAATAACTACCCGAACCTCTCCAATGATATATTAGTATAACACAAATACAACGGTAACAACAAAACTGAAACAGTAGTAGTAGTACTTTATTTGCGCTGCACTAGAGCTGCACGATTACAGTCTCGGAAACATCCCTGATGATGAACCGGAGACATGCCATCTAATTTGTGATCCTCTGCAGAGGGGGTGGCATCCCCCCTTCGGTAGCCCGATGACCTGCTCGCGAAGTCGAGCACTTTACGGCAGAACAGTTTGACGAGGACCGATACCACGCACCCTCGGTCCCTACGCAGGCTGATCAAAGTAGACGCCCACCCGCTTACTGATTGCAGCCATTGATGCTTGACTTTGGTGTTCTACTAGGAACCTACTAACTGTTTCTGAATGATCAGTCCGCTGCGGGACTAGACTTATGATTGAAAAGAATAAAGAAGAAGTTTGTACATGTATGAAATGAATGAAGAAAAAAAGAATATCTAACTAGGTTTAAGTATAAAATGAATGAAGGACAAGCCTGGTTGATTTATGAAAAATAAGATTTCCTTACAGGTTATGGTGATTGAGAGACTGACTAATGTCCAGGGTTGTAGATTTCAGGTTCGTGTCCCGAAATTATTTCAGAACATTAGGGCTTTTATACTAATGTATGTTAGTGCTTAATTGAAGTAGAACAGACATTTCATTTCATGAAGCTATTCTATTGAGCAATCCATTGATGTGCAGGAACGAAATATGGCTGAATATCTTCAGTTTTTGAGTTCAAGTTCGATACTGGATTCGAAAAAAATGTATATATGTGCTACTGTAAATGCCCCACTTTCACTAGTAAACCAGAACCAAAATTTTAGCAAAAATCTATCAAATTTTTTTAATTTTTATTAAACTTTTCAATTTAGTAATCAACTTATTTGCATTTTTAGTCGCACGTGGCAACCCTGTTTAATATGATTCCCTTTTGAATTTTTATCAAGCTTTTCTGGTAAAGCATAGTTGTTACCAATCCAATTTGGTAAATTCTAGGTTTTATCGGGAAAGCCAAGGATTTATCAAATTTCGAGCATTTACAGTAGCACATATGCACACTTTATTCGAACCCAGAATTGAATTCAACTCAAAAACTAAAGATATTCAGTCATCGTTTTGTTCTTGCACGCCAATGGATTGGTCATTAAAATAGTTTCATGAAATGAAATATCGGTCCTACTTCAATTAAGAGCTAATATACCTAAGTATATAAGTCTTGCTGTTCTGAATTAATTTCCAGGCACAAACCTAAAATCTACCACCCTTGATCTTGGCCAGTCACTCGGCCCCCCTAGCCTGAAAGGAATTCTTATTTTTCATAAATCTACAGGCTTTTGTTCCGTATTCTTCATTCATTTTATTCATAAATCTAGTTACTTGTTCTTTATTCATTTCACACACATACAAACGTGTTCTTTATTCTTTTCAATCATAAATCTAGTTCCGCAGTGGACTTATCTTAAAGACACGGTTCTCAGATTCATAGTAGAGAACCGAAGTCAAGCATCACGGACTGCAGTAAGGAAGCGCGTGGGGGACTACTTTGATCAGCTTGCCTAGGGACCACGGGCACGCGGTATCGGCCCTCGTTAAACTGTTCCATCTTAAGTACTCGACTTCGCCCGCACGTTTTCGGGGTAGCAAACTGGAGGAGCCATCCTCTCTGCTGAGTATCAAAATTGTGATGGCATGTCTTCGGATCAGCTTCAGGGAGCGTTAGCCCCATTGTGCAGCTCCAGTGCGACGTAAATAAAATACTTACCTACCAATCATAAATCTACTTTATTCTTTATTCATTTCATACAAAAATTGACAACCTTGTTCTTTACTCTTTATTCATTTCCTACATAATTCCTCAGATTTGTGTCAAATTCCTCATCAAATTCAAGAATAGCTAGGGCAAATTAGAGAAAGAACTAGGTAGGTAGAAAGATACTTTATTTACATCCCCCTAGAGCTGCACAATGGGCTATTAGTGACGGTCTGGGAAACATCCTTAAGGATGATCCGAAGACATGCCATCACAATTTGTGAGGCCCCTTCCTCAATTTAGACATAGATCAGAAGAAGGCCGGGATAGCCTGGTCGGTAGGGCGCTGGGCCCATATCCAAGAGGTCGTGGGTTCGATCCTCGCCGGCCGAAGACTCCCCGTGTAGTAAATGGTGACTGATGCACGTTAAATCTGTCGAGTCTCAAAGTCCTCCATGTTCCCACAACAAATCAATACCTCTGGGGGTACTGATCCAGGAGTTTCCTTGTCTTCTAGATTGGTTCAAAATTACAAGGCTACGGAGTTGAACTTAAGTAGTCGTAAACCCATGAAATTGGTTCGGCTGTTCAACGACGGTTATAAAATAAAATAAAATAGATCAGAAGGGGAAGGAAATTTTCTCCAGGTCCTTACACCCATGGTACTGTCATTCGAAGTTGTGTTAAAAATTAAACCAGCTACTATCACACTTTAGAGCGCTTGAGGGAAAGACAATTCAAACAGATATCATATAGTATGTACACATAGCACTATTTATTATCAAATTGTACTTTCCGGCTCTCATGCTTAATACCATATGTAGTATGTTATTTTTAAAAAATTAAGGAATAGAAGTATAAATATAAAACATAGAGTTCATGATTTTTGAAGTAAGAATTAAATCCTTTAAAAAGTACAAAAACTTATTAAAAAAGCTATAAATAAAATGTAACGAACTACAGCTAGCTTTTACAGTACAGTGTTTATTTTAAAAAACATCAATTTAATATAAACAATTTTTAAATTCTAAGTAAATAAAGTTTAAAGAAAAAAGAACACCATTTACTGTTATTTTAAATTTAATAAACTACTCACAGCAGTCTTTAATGCTCTTTCAAATGACTTCAATTTTATTTATTTTTACAATATTATAAAAAATAATTAAATTTTTTCTTTTTTGTGAAAATTTATAAAAATTTTGTCTTTTTCAAGTCATTACATAAAATCATTAATTACTAATAAAATTACTTATTAATCATTACATAAAAATTTATTTAACTGTTTTGATTCAAGTTAATTTATTATGTAATATTCATTGCAACCGTTAAAGTTTTTACACTGTTAAAATACGCAGTTAACTATTACGCAAAAATACTCAGATAAATGTTTCTCGTATTGAATCGTTTCATAAGAAATCGTTGGATTCGTAAATTAAGGTTTATAGATTCTATTTATAGATTCCATTTATGAATCCAACATAAAAGAAACTATTTAATAATAACAGAAATTATTTAATGTTGGATTCATAAAATAAATTATTTAATAATTTCAAATATGGATAAAGTTGTCACGCACTCTAAATATTCCTTGTTTTATCTTCGAATTTTAGGAAACTTTTCTTTTATGTTCATACTTCGAAATCATGTAAAAATAATGATTTTTTTTAAATTTTGAAAATGGTGCTCTTTTTAGAAAATATACTTGTACAGGTACTTACTTCATTGCAGTGTGCCTAAGGGTACTTCATTGATTACATTCTAATCATGCGCGCAAAAATGAAATACAAAAGCTGAGTAGTGTAATGATTGTTTATCTTTAGAAGTGATAAGACAATTGTTGAATGTAATCTAATATTTATCAAATCACACATGCACTTGTAATAATAGGATTAACTTTTTTAATACTTTAAAAACACACAGTTAATCTTTCAGTTTATGAAGTATTCTTAGTTTTCCTTGTATTAAACATTCAGTATTTTCTATTCTAAAAATTTCAAGTTATGCCACGTTTTAAGTATTCAACTTTACGTTACATATTGTTTTACGTAAACTCTATAAGACTCAGAAACTGCAAGTTACGAAGGTTTGTAGACAAATGCATAACGAGTACGATGAAATAAAAAAAATGGCACTAGATTATCAGTTCGAGAAGTATCAAATTTTAAACTTGTAGTAAAAAGATACCCTGCAAGTCCCTCTACAGTCCGCAAGAAGGCAACTACTGGGTTGAAATTCTACGTGCTTAAGACCATTTTTATTTATGAGCTTAATGCAGTTTTTTTTTTAAATTACAATTTGTTATTGTCATTCTGAGTGCCTTTTTACTCCACTTTTTTCTTAAAACTTTATTCACTCTTTGTTTCAGAAAAATTTTATGCATGTATATCTTGAGATACATATCCGCATAAATTTTGTAGAAAAAATTTGAAAAAGTTCGTAGAATTTGTGTAGAAAAATGCCCAAGTATATGCATATTTGATGATAGAATAAAAGAAAAATTAGCACTTGATTATCAGTTCGAAAACTATCAAATATTAAACTTGTTGTAAGAAAATTCCCTGTATGTCTCTCTATAGTTCGTAAGAAAGTAACTACTGAGCTTAAATTCTTCGCGCTGAAAAGGCCATTTTAATTTATGAACTTCAAAATATCGAGATAACATGGAAAAAATTACAGAATAATGAAAAGATAATAAGAAAATGATATTTTATGTCAACCACTGAGGATATTTTATGTCAACATTGTCGTCTGTGCAGGCCGGGTGCGGAATTCTTATCAACCATCATTGCCGGGAATCGAACCCGAGCCACCTTATTGGGAAGCGAGAGCTCTATCCCCTGACGTAGCACGGCTCAAGAGCTTTTTATCGCAGTGAACCAAAAGATCTGAATTGTTTACCAGTTTAATATTATCGCCAAAAATATGGTCAAATTTCACGCTTTCACTTTCCCATCCTATGAAAAAGTGAACTCTTCCGCTAAGTTTTCCTACCACTTGCCAACTTGTCGTGTTTGAATAATATCTTAAATCAATAGCTTTTCGAAAGAAACCTTTCAAAAATATTTACTATTTTTCTAAAGGTTTATTCTTAAATTGTGTTTCTTTTCCTGTTGTTGTTACTAATAAAACTTTAATTTTTAAAATGTTTATACCATCTTATTATTTGTTTTACCTTTAACTTAAATTTTTCGAGATGTTTTCAAAAAAAAATATTTATTTCAAATTTCTCATTGGTACACTTCAATTACTGTGGCCCATGCTCATATCTCATTAACTATTATAATGGTGGTTAACCATAACCAAACTGCAGTCTTGAATATTCAAATCATTATAAATGGGCACTGAAACGTTTTCCGTAAATTGCAGTAACTAAATTTTTTTACCTCTTTATATTCCTATCTCTTTTATTTTCAAATTCTTTCGAAATTTCATTATATCGTGGAACAATTGATTCTACAAAAGTAGTTAAAAGTGCGCATAAACTAAAACCTTCTATACAAAAACAAAGAAAAACTTATTATGGCTTCCACAATTTGTATTCAAAATACGATAGTACTAGTAATAGTTAAACCTGGAAATTTATTGAGGAATGACATTTATACAAAGCCTTTCCTTTTTATATGCCTTCTAAATGGCTCAAAACATTAAACTAGAAAAGAAGAACTCTTTAAGAATATGACATCTATATTATTTTAGAGAACAATTCCTCATTAGAGAATGTTGTATTTGAACCAAACCATGTTTTGTTAAAATGTTTTAGATTGAAACAAAAGATAAAGTGGTATTGCACTTTGGAATCAAATTCTCATTACGTTTCTAATAAATATTGAAGAGCAATGCATTAGTCTTAGAAAGTGCCACCAAATGATAATCTAGTATCTTCCGTTTTAAATGCAAATCAGATGCTACAAAGATCAAAACGAAGTTGATCTAAACAAGCAGTATCGTTATGATACAAATGAATAATTGATGGATTCAAAACAGTTTTACTGATTTAAAGTAAAATGTAGTTTTTTTTCTCTCTCATTCTTTCCAAATCAAGACTTAAAATGGCATTTATTTTTTTTTCTTTATTTAAAAGAAATGAATAAAATAGGGAGAAGTAATATAAGTGGTGTCTGGGCTTTATGAAAAATAATAAAGAGTGGCATAGAATAAAGGGCTTATTAGCTCAACGAACCCGTCCGAGGGATGTGGACATAGGGAGGAATTCTAAGCCTCCTGAAAACAAACGATTGTTCAAAATATTGGCCAACATTTGGTATACTTTTATCATTTAAAAAAAGCTATTTCTTTATTATTATTATTAGTTGCATGCCTTAGCAAAGCGATTGTCTATGTAAAAGTATTTTTAATTGCAATGAAAAATTATAAGAAATCGATTGAAGTAGACTTTTGATCAGTTTTTGGTATTTAAATTTTAGTCTAGTTGGTTTTATTTGATCACCAGAACGTGACGAAATAAATCATAAAAATATCCTATAATAAGCAAAATGTTAAAAATTAAAATTCGGCATTTTTATGTATTGATTAAAAAATCATTAAATTTAATAATTTTAAAAAAAACTATATATTGTTGTTGTTGTCGTTTGACAAGTGCAGAAAAGTACAAGTCAAATGGGACCGAAGGCATGGAGCACAGCCCAAACTATATATTTATCTCCTTTATGAGTTAAATTCTTCTATGCTCCTTATTTTAAAGTAAAAATCAAAATTTCAGCCATTATTTAAAGTTTGGTTCTTAGGAGGTAAAATATACTTTTAGTAAGGGACAACAAAACTTTTTGCAGACTACATGTTAGGGGAGGAAACGTACTGAAACTGGTTTTTAATTTCATGAAACTGTTAGAAGGTTGTTATTTTAATTCAAAAGTATTTAATAATAAAGTAGTAAGCAATATCGTATATATTACTTGGTTCAAAAAAAAGGAGGAAAAAACTTTATTTGCTTAAACAACTTAAACTTTATGGGGCCATTAAATAACTTAAACTTTAAACACGGAGCCAGCATGTTTATATAAATTAATACTTTATTGGAAATAACAGTCGATATGCTTCAGGCGCTTAAAAACAGGCTCCCATTTTTCAAGACTTGCCAGACTATATAAGATTTGCCAGAACTATATTAGTAAAATAACTTGATTCCAAGACTTGCCAGTAAATATACAAATTGAAAATAACAGTCCACATGTTTCAAAAGTTCTTGCCAGACGTGAACATAGGATAGACATTCACATCTAGAGCGTTTGAAGCATGTGGACTGTTACTTTCAATTTGAATATTTTTAAAGAAAATGAAGTTTTTAATCAAGTATATTACCGTATATTTAATCAAGTATATTACCGTATCAAGTATATTACCGTTTCAGTTTCTTGGGGTTATTTATTTAATGCAATCTATAGTTTTAGTCCAAACAATTAAGCAAACTTAAATCACATTACATTACGGACTATAAGAAGTTGTTCGGATGTTTTTGTTCAGGAGATAAAAAAAAAAGATTTCATGTTACAAAATAAGATAAAGTAATAATTGGGTGACAGCTATTATTTTTTTACGGATACCTTCAACAGTGAATCCCCCCCACCCGTTTTTAATCATTTTCAATCGCTTTCGTAAGATTGGGAGCATCTACCATACAAACTTTGATTATGATCCAGCTATCTTTTTTTAATTAAAAATTATATTTATTTATATTATTATACTTGTTTTAATTATATGCAAAATACATTCTACATAAGAGGCCTATAACCAATTACCGCAAAATATGAATTTTTCAAACCAATATGAAATTTTTTTCTCCAGCTCTTGATTTAAAAATTGCTATACTTCATATTTGCATTTGTCGGTTGTTTTTGCAAATCGTAAACAAAATACGACACTTACGCCATTAAACATTTTTTATTTCCAAAAATTAGACACAATTAAAATCAATCTGATAATGCTGATATGATAAGTTCCTAAACGTTACCTACCATGCCATCGCAATAAATTCTGAACATATATTTTCAGAATTCCATTTTATCCAGCATGATATTTAAGAAATCCAGTATTTCCTCTTTGTAGTCCTGTATTATCCCTTTGGCGTCCTTCTTAAATTCTTCCGCTTTCTTTTTAAGTACAGTGTTAACAGCTTGCTTGAAAGGAAAATGCAAGCCATGAAATTTGATAACTAATTCAGGGATAGTTGGATTGACATCTATGTCTTTCAGTCTAATTTTGGTTCCACTGTCAGTCTTCTGGACATCTAAACTCGAAAATACATCAGCTTTCGCCTGAAATTGAAAGAGAAAAAATAGTAGATCAGATTAAAATGTAATCTGCTTTGATACTAATTGTTCCATAATATGCTTTTTAAATCCTTGTCAAAAAAAGGGTCCCGCAGTGGACTGATCGTAAAGACACGGTTCCCAGTAGAGCACCGAAGTCAAGCATCACTGGCTGCCGGCGGTAAGTAGGTGGGTAACTCCTTTGATCAGTCTGCGTTGCGATCGAGGGTGCGCGGTATCAATCCTCGTTAAATGTTCTATCGTAAGGTGCTCGACTTCGCGCGCAGGACGTTGGTCTACCAAAGCAGAGGAGCCATCTCCTCTGCAGAGGATCGAAATTGTGATGGCACGTCTTCACATCATCCTCAGGGATGTTTCCCAGATCATTGCCAATAGCCTATTGTGCAGTTCTACTGTGACGTACATAAAGAACCTAATTACCTGATCAAAAAAAAATTATCGTAGATCAATGCTTAACCAAGGAAAAAAACGATGTCTAAATCTGATTAATCACTGTTGAGGAAACGGATATTTAAGCTCCTAAGACCCAGTGTCCGATGTTTTGGGCTACATTTAGTACAATTAAATTTTTTTTTTAAATAATGTGCTTCGTTTTCCTTTCATATGCTTTTACAATGCCAATTAGGGTTTTTAGTTGTTTATCTTGGCAAAAGTTTTTCTTTTTAGTAATAGTTTACCAACATGAATTTCATCATTTTGTGAAGTGATAGTGAGCAGGCAATTTGCATAAGACCATACGAGAAGGAATTTCGCAGAACCATAAAATTTTTCCTATTATTTCTCTCTGTGCTGTATGTAATAACCCTTCACGGGACATGCCTGAGGAATTTTTATATCATTATTTAATTGAGAAATGAGGCCCCGTGACTCACCATAGATGACTGTCAATCTTTAACAAAATGTTACTGAAGATCAAAGCACCTAGAAAATAAACTTCGGTGAGCTTTTTATTTTGAACAAAACTCGAAATGTTTGTTTAAGGAAAATGGAAACGGGACATAGAATTTCATTCCTCTTTTTAAGCTTATTTTATGAGCATTGTTCTTTTCTCAAAAACTAAAATAATGAACCCGAATAAATTCGTAAAGTGATATCGTTCATCTGTAAAAATCATTTAGTTACTTTTGTTAAAATAGTTTTTTTAAGAAACGACTAAAAGTCAAAAAAAAATTTTGTCTTTTTCGTAGAATTGCTACGGATTCCATAAATTGTTATTAGTGGTAGTAAATTTACGTGATTTACGTATTAATTACGTAATTACATATAAATTAAGTAAATTTACGTTTTAATTAGTATTTAGTGTGACTTAAAAAGCTGCAAAAAAACACAATTAAAAGTTTGATTACAAAACTTTGCAACGATTTTTAATACTGTATTTTTCCAAATTTATTATTTTTCCAATAACAATGTTTTTTTTCTCACTCAATATTTTTTTTTTGTTTAGGTTAAAAAAGAATCAGTCATTTAGTGGACAACCAGTACATAAAAATAAACTACATGATTTTCTAGGATTGTCAAGCCGTAAAAATACACTCCTTAATTTTCACTTACATCTTTAGCTGTACTTTCAAAATCCCCATGTCTGGTCCAACGCTTACGCAACGTTTTTGCCGATAATTGGAATTTACCATTTATTCTCAACTCCGGAAAGTAAATGCTGAAACTTAGGGTTTTATTCTCCGAGGGTTCCATTTTAAACCCCTCGACCTTCCTCTGCGAAAGGCCCTTCAAAATCATTGAGTTAAGGACCACCTCCACATCTTTAGCAGGAAATGAACCCCGATCTTTCATTACAAATTCGTCTTCTATTGGAAGAGGATCTATAGGATCGCTAATGGTGTCTGATTCAGGATTTTCTAATACATCTTTCAAGGTGTCAGCCCATTTGGTTTCTTCCTCTGCACTGGATTCGGAAGCCGTTCCTATAAGGAATGAAGATGAAATTCAGCATTCAGAAGATTAATCTTCACTTATAACTCAATAACTCAAGGTATAACTCAAAGGTAGATATAACTCAAAGGTAGGAAGTAGGAAATAATAATTGTGATTTTAATCGCCATCGTTTCCTTTTCACAAATTAACTGATGATGGGTATTAACTCAGATCGGCAATACCTTTTGATAAGCGTTTTAAAATATAGCACACAAGATTTAAAATAGGATTTTAAAATATGTTATATCTCTATTGAGTTTTTCTGAAAACTTATTCCAATACAATTCTGTGTTTGCTGCTTATCTCCCTTGGTTTAGTTAGACAAACTAAACCATGTTCAAGAGACCCTGTCTCAGAATTAAATCAAAGACTATACCCCCCTCTTTCAACAACTGCCCCAGAGAGACACCAATACAATCTATGGGAAGGAAAAGCGATGGCGGAACAGAGGAACCGTTGAAAATTAGACTCTTTATGTGACCCGCCCTAAGATTTAGATATAGTGCGGCTTTCAGGAGAACTCCTCTAGACACCGGTCTCGCGTCGTGGCGGGTACTATGGTTACGAGGAAAGGTCACTTTGAATAGGGGTGTGGGGTGAATAGTTTTGTCTTAATCTTAGCGTAGGTCCTCGTGACTAAACCAATCGACACCATTAGAAAAATATGCTCTCGCTTGTTACCATAGCAGCAGACAGCCCCAGACTTTTAGTTTAGAGGAGTTCTATTCAAAGCAGCACTATAGAGTGATCTGAGAAAGTCTTGGGCAGGATCACTGCAATAGCAGTCCAAGAGATTCAGCGGCATACCAAGCATGCTTGGAGGAAACAAAAGTTCCAAAAACAGAAGTTTGCAGTTCGTTGGTGGAAAGAGCAGTGAGAAATACAATTCTGCAATCAGTATTTGAAAATGAAATAATAACACATTTGCCTACTTTTAGTATTTTGGTAAATTACTTTTTTTCATTTCGGTAAATAAAAAAAATTATTAATTTTGGTAACTTCATGATAAATTTTTCGTACTTTACATTATGAAAGCTTGTCAACGGCAGCATAAACGGTTTTCGTAAGTTTAAATAATATTAAACTCCTGAATTCATTTATAAATTTTAAAAAATATAAAAACTGATCAATGTATTTTAACTGATAAATGCCCTAAGTGGCAGACTTCGTAATTTTATTGCTTTACATTTTGGAACAAAAAAACAGGAGAAGTTTTAAAAATTATAAAGTGCTATTTCTCATAATCTGGAAAAGCAACTCCTTTATTATTATTTTTCGTGGATGTAGTTCTATCAAACGATAGTCTATCATCAAAAGTTCGTGAAGAACAGGAAAAAAAAACATCGAAATAAGTAAATATCCAAGATGGCGCTGGTAGAGGCCTTTTTATGACATTTTGTAAAGGACAAGCCGAGAAGAAAATGGCAAAAGAAAAGAGGTGATTCACCCAAATCCCAAGAATACCCTGATACTATGAGCAGCTTAAATGTAACAAAACTCTAGCGATTTGCTGTTATCTACTAATAGTTAAATCTGGGCCATAATAAGAAGTTCGAGTTTTTGTCTTATTCTTAGTCTGAAATCATCTCTTAATGAGAGAAAATTATTGAATTTCCTAAAAAAGGACTAGATGAAACGATCTCAGAAAAGAAGAAAAAAAAACAACTAGTTATCATAATATACTTTCATTTTTTCGATTTTCAAACATCTTCAGCAGTGCAAAAAAAAAAATAATTATCCTGAATAACTTTTGATCTAATTATTTGATCCTCACGTTCTAGACTCAATCTTAATGCTTCAAAGGGGGGACCCTAAATATGCTAATTAATTAATGTAGACAATACTTTAATTTATGAAATAGGATGCAAAAACGTACTTTCTCTAAATAAGCATTCTCTTTTTTCATGATGGATTTGAATGCCAAACCCTCAAAATATTGGGAGCTATCGTATGGTGGGAAACATCAGGGCTAGGGAAGTAAGGTTACAATAGTTTGGTCAGAAAAGCGCTCCAAAGCTTTACTTTTATTTTTGCACATTTTTTCCTACCTCGACTTGTAATGTTTTATAATTCCGAGTTTGAGTTGTAATGTTTTGTAATGTTTCAGCGAATCAAAAAATTTTTGCACACAAAATCAGTGCAAAAAATAATTTTTAATAATTATTTAGTATTTTTTATTACTTTATTTAATAATAGGTGAAAAAATTTGGGAATTGTAACATATACCAATTTTTACTAAAGAAAGTAATTTTAAAAGTTAAAATGCAAAATTTGAAAGAAATCCGCCTGATACTTCTGGAGAAACCAAATTTTAACTATACGATTTCTTCAAAATTCGATTTCTCGCAATTCGACTAAATTATTTCTGCATTCTGCCTTATAAATTACATTTTTTAAAAAGAATGTAAAATGTGTATGCCTTACAATTCAAAATATTTTCGACTATTATGAACTATAGTAATAAAAATTAATTAATAATTATTGAAAAAGGCATGGAATTAGCTTTGGATAAACGAATTATATATTTGCATGCGAAATTTTTTCGATTCGCATAAAAAGTTCTCAAGCTATTGCGAAATACGCAAGAAGTAAAATTAACAGTTGAAGGGTCCAAATTTTGGACCACTCTCTAGACCGAACCATTGGGGTGATATTTCCCAGATTATGGCTACCCCCTTATTTTGAGGGAAAGGAATCATAGTCCATCGGAAAAAAAGATGCAAAATTTGCTTATAAAAAGTTCACTTTTGCGTCTGATTCGTAACTTAAAATATTGTCTGTGATAATTAATAAGCATATTTAAAGTTCCGCCTTTGAATTATTAGAAATAAGTCCTAGTACTTGATAACCCGATAATTATTTTAAAAGTAATTCAGTGTTATACATTTAAAAATATCTTAAGATAAATGTTTTTTTTCTTTGTTAAATCACTTCGGAATGTAAGAAATACCGAATAAAAAAATTAGCTTCGAAGTTCGTTTCCTATTTAGCACTTTTTTTTTCCTAACTAGTACCGTAACGTTAATAATGTGATGTTATAGCAGGCGGCGCAGTAAGCTTATTTTATCTAGTTGTGCATATCATTTTCAATTTGATAATAACTAAGTTATTCACAAGATTTTTTTTTCAGAGGCCTTACCTTGTATGAGCAACATAACAGCTAATTCTACAATCAACATCATCTTTATACTCTGCATATTCGAGTCTTTCTGCTAAGGTAAAAGAAATCAGTATTCATTTAAAAAAAAATAAGTTAATTTAAAACGTGACAAAACTCAAAACATCCGACACAAAGCTTTAGGTTAAAAGTTCTAAAATTTAACATTGAAAGACACCAAACTTAACATAAGTACCAAACAAGAAAACATAAAATTCTAAACATAAGCATTTAGAGACTACATAAAAATCTGTATTAAATATTTCATATTGAAAGAAGATCTGTAATAGGTTCACTTGATTTCTTGCTATTTTATTACTGTTAGCTCACAGTTATCAAGCAAGGCAATCAGTGTCATGTGCTGCTTGCTTTCGTGTGCCTGTTTAGGAAGAGGGGTGCGATTGTTCTTATTTTCCAGTGGCGCCATCTATGGCCAAAAATTCGACTTCTGCCGCGCTCATACGCCACACCCTTTTCATAGAGCGAACCCATTCATACATCCATTCATTCATCCACAGATCGTAATTTTGACCTGAATCAGAGAATGATCAATCTCCAATTCAGTATCCCCAGAGGTATTGATTTGTTATAGGAACATGGAGGACNATTCGACTTTTTCCGCACCCATACGTCACACCCCTATAATAGGGCGAACCCATTCATACTTCCATTCATTCATCCACAGATCGTAATTTTGACCTGAATCAGAGAACGATCGATCTCCAATCCAGTACCCCCAAAGGGTTTGATTTGTTATGGAGCATGGAGGACATGGTTTGAACATGGAGGACTTTGCGAGCCGTCAGATCCAACGTGCATAAGTCACCATTTACTACACGGGCAGTCTTCGGCCGACTGGGTTCGAATCCACGAACTCTTGGACATGGACTCGGCTCCCTACCAACCAGGCTATCCTGGACCTTCAGTGTCATCTGATGACTTCAAAGTGATTGTCTCTTTATTTTTCATATCAGCTTGTAACAATCAATAAAACAATCAATAGTAAACAATCAATAAATCAGTTCTGAACAACACAACAAAAAAATGCACAAAATTTAAAGACATATGCAAACAAAATTAATAAAGCTAAAATGATTCCAATATTAATTTTTTTATTTATTACTATTTTTTGTCCCTGTCGATAGTTTTACCTTGTTAGATTAAAAAAAACGTCTTTAGTTGTTCATCCTATCCTAATACATTTATTCTATTCAATGTCTTTTAGCTTGATGTTTTTGCTCGAGACCAACTCATGAGAGTCAAAATTGACCACAATCAAGCAATTTTTTCTCCTGTACGTCCCCTTTTGAGGGCCCGTAAAAACCCTCTTTTCACTATTTATGAATTAAAGTTGCACCAATTACAACTATACCGAAAATACCTATTCTAAACATCGACGTCAATAAAAGTTTGTTGCTTTTTTACATTTCTCTTAAAGGGATTTGTACCATTTCTCCAATAATAGTGCTTCTAATATTCAATATCAGTTAGCACTTATTACCAAAATTAGTAAAGCATCATTGGCGTCAATAAATATATGGCAATTTTTGCATTTCTGCTGAGTGAATTACTGATATTTCTCTATTAATTTTGCTTCACAGTGCTTAGAGTCTAAAGCTTTTTTTTTTTATTTCAGCTAGGACTTATTACCAAAATTAATTAAGCATGATTGGGGTCAATAATAGCATGAAGATTTTTCACAGTTTCTCTAAATGAATAAGTATTTTTTCTCTTTTAATTTTGCGTTCTGGAACAAAGCTATTTTTTCATTAAATTGTTACCCAATAAGAAATTTAATCAAGCATTATTGATGACGCTAATAAGAGTATGATGATTTCTTACGTTTCTCCTTTACAAATTAGTACTATTTCTCTGTTAATTTTTCTTTTCAATATATAACTTATTACTTTTTAATTCAATTACTGTGAATTTCAAATCATTTAGTAGTATAGTTTCACATTTTAAAAGCATAAATAGAAACAAAAGCAACACGTGGTTTCTAATAAAATCAGGAATACTAATTCGGTATCATAATGGTTGCTCATCACTGAATTTTTATAACAAAAATGACTGAAAATTAAACGTGCAAAAAAACACTAATTTTTTTTTAATGAGATCTATTAGCTAGCAAATTTCATCACTGTTTCATCAGTGCTTACGGTGGATTACCGTAAGTTTGAAAGAGCTTCCAGTTTTACCTACCTTGGTTCAATTATCAATGATACTAACAATATATCAGAAGAAATTAACTTCAGGATACAAAAGGAAATGGATGTTTTTACTTATATCAATACATACGCTCTAACTTTTTACTAAGTAAATCAAGTTATTGTTCTACAAAAGTTATCAGACGTATATTTACGTATGGCAGTGAAACTTCTAGCAAAGACGAATCTAACCTTCTAATCTTCGAAAGGAAAACTTTGCGAAGGATTTTCGGACTAATTAAAGTAAATGATACTCATTGGAGAATAAGAAACAATAATTAACTTGACCATTTAATCAGACGACAAAATATAATTCGATTTATTTAATCCAGATCTTTTGCATGGTTAGGGCACATTGAAATATTAAACGATAATAGAAATTTAAGGAAACTTTTAGAATGGAAATCTTTCAACTCGAGACCAAGAGGAAGAAGGAAAAAGAGATAGTTTGACGGTTACCGAAGATCTAACCACCTTGAAGGGGAAAAACTGGAAGATAAATGTTGCTGGAAGGAAGGTTTGGAACGATATCGTTCCGCAGGCCACGATGACTAATGCTGCGTAAATTAAGTTAGTTAATAAACTAGCAAATATCACTGACGCAATCTTTAAAATATTTGAAAGAAAGAAAAACATCTGCTTTCTCATTTTTATCAATGTTGTGTTCTAAGCCAATGAAAAAATAATCCATTTTTCTTACGGCTCTTCCGACTGAATTTGCTCCTTGCTGCCAATCTCCGAACTTCAGGATGATAAAACAAATGGCTCTGGAGTTACAAGAGAGCGACAGACACAGACTACAAACTCTTGATCTTATTAGCATGCAGCCAAACTCCAGGATGATAAAACAAACGGTTCTGGAGTTATAAGGGAGCGTCAGGCACAGACAAACGAACTCTTCATTTTATTATTATAGATATGCATCCTAAAGTAATGAGTCTTCATAAGATATCGTAAGAATATGTTTACTGATTCTTATGTGTATCACATTTTAATGCGATTATAAGTTTTAGCGCTACTGAAAAACAAAAATGGCGGCAGCTACTTTACACCAAGCAGTGCAAAAGAGCATTCTTCATGTGGGTCATTCTCACGAAAACTGTCATTTTTCAGTTCATAAAATCCCAAAAAAGTAAAGTGAATAAAAAGCTCTGAAACTTTTTATATTAGTAGAAATATGTAATGGCATTATAACGAAAGTATATATCCTATAAATTATACTTAATATTTAAATTAATTAATTTTTTAAATAATTAATTTATAATTAATTAATTAATTTAATAAATAAATTAATTAATTTAATAAATTAATTTATTAATTTTTTAATTTATTTTTCAAATTAATTAATAAGTAAATTAATTATTTTCACTATTTAAAAAGTGAGGGAATGACACTAATAGTGAGGGAATGATATTTTATTTTAATACATGTTTTTATCTAAGTTACATCTACCTAAAGTTTGAAAATGATAACATACTAAGTATATCTAATATTTATTATAATTTAGTCTTATATATTTAATAGTTTTTACAGGTTTGGGAAATAAAATTGGCTGGCACGATTGAACAAAAAAAAATTTAATAATATACTCATCTTGAATCATTCCCTCACTTCAGCGTCATTCCCTCACTTTATACACTAGTGAGGGAATGACGAATTCAATAAAATTTAAAAATAACAGTTAGGCCTAATTAATTTCTGAAGTCAATCACATACAATTATATTCATACAAGAAAGCAACATATAATTATCCACTTTCTCGATGAAGTTGTATTTTATTTTACTCTAAAAAATGACATGAGGGAATGACAAATGTAAAAAATTTTACCTGGTTTGATTCATTCAAATTTATTCCACAGCAAAGCTTCTTTAAGTTGAAGATGGAAACATACTGCAATTTTGTTCTATGATGCCAGTTGTTAACTTCTGAAGTTTTTATTAAAATATTTTTATTCTAAGAAGATTGCAGGTGATAAGAACATTGTTGTGAGGGAATGACGCGAAACACTGGGGACAAAGTTTAAAATAGTGCTGTGTTAATATTTTTATCAGAAATTAAATTTAAAATTGATTTTCTGAATTCTATATTTCAGTATTCTGAAATAAAAAACACGAATTTGTAAAAAAAAAATTTTTATTTCAGAAACAATTTTTTTCTTTTTTTAAATCAGCAGTGGGGACAAGTGAGGGAATGACATATTGGTATATTTTAATTACCTAAAATAAATAAAAAATAAAAATTGATAATTTTATTTTTATTCTTTTATTAGCTTGCATTCTGAAGGACACTTTCCCTGAAATTTTTTTTCGTAAGCTGTAAAACAAACATAAAATATACACTGGGGACATGAAAATGACTGCTTTTGTGAGAATGACCCATATAGTGAAACACCTGGATTCAAGAGTTACGTATGGTGTTTCACTACATGATTTAATTGTAAAGTAGTTACCACCATTTTTGCATTGAGAGACACTAAATTTGCTTTTAACAATATATAATTGCACTTACGAACATGAGCTAAAAAAATTAATTTTCATCCTAATTCAACAATAGTTTGATAATAATCTGATTTATCATAATACTATGTACCACATTTAATTGAGCATATTTCAAAAAGAAAAAAGATTTAATCATTATTACAAAATTTTTACTAGTGAGCAATTAATATAAGGATTTGTAAGTAAAACTGTTTTTTTAACCATTTCCGGTGCAGTGTTGCAATACTTAATCCAAAATGTTTCCAACCACTAAAAATGTAGAACTATTTGCTTCTAAGAATCCACCAATTTTTAGCTACCATTATTCTTTAAGCAACAGAGAGAAAAAATATGCATTTTCAATAAGCGTCTGAGGTCGCATTGACCTCACTAAAATATACAACCGAAATTTGTTATTCCGCAAGGAGTTAAAGGGCAGTTAATTCGTAATTAAATATTTTTTTAGTCCGAATAAATGTAGCAAATGATAACGAAAACAATGTAATTTCGGTCCTATAATGCCATTTATCACTACTTACTTTAAATGCTCTTGATACTAAGAGAAATGAAAAAAAATTATCAAAAGATAAGAAATAATAAAACTACGTACGAATCACCTTTTCTTGACTGGTATCATTGGACCACTATATCAATCCAAATCCGATTCGTTTAATTCTCTTTAAAATGTGGAATATAAACATTTAACTATATTATATATTCGCAACAGATATCCAAACAATAACACAGGAAGTTTATTGAAAGCAATCAAGGTTATATCACATTTTATTGTTCTGCCAAATAATTTTGAAGTCATCAGCAAAAAGACAAATTTCCATTCAGATTAATGTTACTTAAAAATGAAAAAGAAGTCTTCATTAAAAATTGAATGGATTTTCTTCGAATTTAGACGGTATTAATATTATAGTATGAAAGGAAGCATCAATTTTTACTAACGCAATGATGCCGTTTGTATTTTAATTTTCCAATTTAAGTTCATCATTTATTTTCGAAACAGCATATTTCAAAACTATGCAACAGCTTTAAATTACCAAAATAATTCTTAATATCCTTATAGATGTCTTGGCGATTCTGATTCGTGTCTGTGCATTCTCATTTCGCAAAAACAATCACGTGATATGTTTATTAATAAACAAAGAAGATTGAGATATCTTATCTTGGATGTTATCAACATAAAATAAATGAAATTCGAAACTAAATTCACCTGTAAATTAATTTACAGGTGAAGTCAATTTTAATTATTGTGGATTTTGAATTATTCAGCTGTATAGAATCAAATTTTGAAAGCATAACTATAAACCAAATAAACACGTGGTTTCTAATGACTTCAGGAATACTAATTTAGGGACGTAATCCGTTAATGTTATCAAGTTCATGCTGATCATTGAGTTTAACTGACATAAAGACTAAAAAAATAATTAAATAGTAAAGAACGTGCAAAGAATTCCTTTTTTTATAAAGAAAGTCATAAGCTAGCAAATACTGGTGTATTCTTTAAAATGTTTGGAAGAAAGGAAAGCGTCTGCGGTCTCCTTTTTATCAATGGTGAGTTCTAGGCTAATTTAGAATTTCCATTTTTCATACGGCTCTACTGAACGGAGTAACGGAAATTTTTGGACAAATTTGATAATCGGGAGCTAAATTTGCCACTTGAAACCAATGTCTAAACCTCAAGATGACAAAACAAACGGTTCTGGAGTTATAAGAGATCGACACACACCTAGACAATCTCTTATTTTTCTTATAGATATGCATCTTACATTAATGAGTCTTACTACATATTATATCGTAAAAATAAGTTTACTGACTCTTACGTGTATCACATCTTAATGTAATTATAAATATTAGTGTCATGACTACACCAGAGGGGCAATTCAAAGGATCTTTTTTTTTAAGATAACTTTTCCTAAGTTGAGTTAAAGGCACCGATATCAGTATCGCCCGGGGAGTGAAAATTTCTTCAGTTGGCACACTGAGCGAGAGGTTATTTCAATTTTTAAACAACATTAGATAGTGATTGAAGTCAATTATAATTTCGAATAATGTATCACACATGGTTGGTCTTCAATATGCGTTTTTAGTTCCAAGTTGTTGTTTTTTCCTATCTGGGATATTTAAACATGTAAAAAACTGTGCTTGTTTGAGCTTTTTCGAGAAGATTTGCATGTGAATTACTATGCATTGTGTTTTTGCTTACATTTTGAAGGAGTGGGAAAAGGTAGAATTTTAATTGTTTTATGTGGACGTAGATTTGTCGTTTGGGGTTCACTGGACAATATTTTATATGTTTTGGCTCATTTTTGCAATTATTTTTTATTTTAAAAGTCGTGAACTTTTTATTAAAGTATATGAGCAATTCTACAAATAAATGCCAATTGGACGGCAAAAAAAATTGGGGGGGGGGGCACGCTATTTCTACATGAATTTTCTTCTTTTTTACACCCTAAAAAAGCAAGAAAAAATCGTGAGAATGAAATTTTTTCTTTGTGACATACTTTAAACGACAAAATTACAATTTTAAAATACCAATTTTAAAATAAATGGCTCAGATAAATCTGAACCTGCCCCCCCCCTTTTTTTTGGCCGCCTAATTGGCGTTTATTTGTAGAATTGTTCATATACAGGTACCATCAATTATAATGAGCTGCGAATTTCAGCTCATTTAATTGCAGTAAAGATTTTATATGGATTTTTAAATAAAATTAAGCTAAACAACAAAAAACTGCCAATCCCCTGCTCTCGGAACGTGCAAGCTAGAGGAAACAGTTTTTGCTATATTTGCCAACCCTAAACAGGTTAAACATGTTTTGCCTACATCTTATCAATCTTCAATTTAATACACAATATTATGTGAGAGTGCACTATTTCTCTGTCTATGAGAAAGCGTAACTTTAACTTTGTCTGTCAACCAAAAATTAGCCTCTTTGTTTTGGGATATTTTTATTCATAATATAAATTAGTTATACAATAGTTAGTTCTACAGGTTATTATTATTAGTTTTCACAGGTTAAAACTAATTATTATGCAGGTACTTATACATGAAGGATACAGGTTTTGCACAGATATTTGAATATTAATCATACAGAGTTTTGACAAACTACGATGGTATGAGATCCAAGAGCTCAGAGAGTGTCCCCTTGTCCAATTCCTTATTGATAAGTTTGAGTAATGCTTTGTTCAATTCGGTCATTGCCTCTTCGTGGAAATGGATGAACAACTTCGGTCCCAGTCCAGACACCAGTTTCAAAAGCATTTTCGTCCATCTTCCGCCACCCAAAAGGCTCTGAAATTCGATTTTCAGGGAATCGAATGTTAAGTGTAGGTTCAAGTCGTTCATGTGGATGCGAGTGTGTTCCCCCATCGTTACATTTAAATCTCCGTAACCTGAAATCTGTACCTGCAATGGAAACAATCGTTAATACCATATTTAGATTTCATTGTTGACTTTCTGCAAGACTTCCGACATTCATGAAATTTAAATATCACGGTGGTAAAAAAGGTTCGTTTTTTTAATTGAAAATTAGATAAATGTAACTACTTTGGTTGCAGAACTTGTGAGGCACAGCGGTAGACGCAGTAGATTTACTTAGACCTTGCAGATAAACATATTACAACGTTTATGAAATGGTTTATAAAATCCCATCATTAATAGGATGTTATGAAGCGTCGGTGACTCGAGGAATTTGAGGGCTTGCTACCAAATAAGGTGACGAAGTTCAAATCCCAGCAATGGCTGGTTGATATGAATTCTGCTCGTAGCTCACATCGGCTGACGAATAATATCCTCAGTAGGATCATGGGTTCGAGTCTCCTCGCCTTCGGGCTAACCGTGGGAAGTTTTTGCTGTTTTCATCTCCAGGTATCGAAAGGCGGATTAGTTTCCTTAACCTTTCGACGCAGAATTCTTATTAAACGTATCTTACATACTTTTTTCATTATTTGTATTAGTTTAGGTCAAAATAAATAATATCATATAAAATATCATATCATATTTAGTATATCATAATAATATCATATTTAGCATTTAAATTTATGGTTATGAAATACATCATGAAACACCGATGTCTTTTTATGCATTAAAGGTAAAATTTTCCAAACCCAGCTCATTTCCAAATAATTTTTCGAATTTAACACTTTTTTTCAGTTATTCAGATCTAAGAGAAACATTATTCATCATTGAAATTTGCCAAATGAATTATTGATAAATTTTTGAATATAAATGGAAAAAATGATTTTCAGAGTACTTTTTTTTAATTTTATACTTAAGTACAAATACAGTTACGGCAAACTAACAGATCATTTTAGTATTTATAAGACTATTTTTCATCATTAAAAAATATCACTATCTTTTATTATTAAAAAGCGTCAGAAAAATATATATATGAAAGGGACATCGGTGACCCAACTGTGTCAAATGGTTAAAAAATTCTCCACCGAAGGTTTATGAAGGTTGATTCATTCCGATTTTTTCGCTTTTCCTCATTAATCCATTTCCTCATTTTGTCGATATTTTCAATATTTTCCGATATATCACTATATATTTTAAATATCATTCTATTTTATTTTATAACCATCGTTAAGCAGCCGACCCAATGTGTTAGAGTCCCCTTGCCATCAGACTAGCCGTAGGAGGTTTTAATGGTTTTCCTCTCCATGTAACTCAAATGCAGGTTAGTTTCATCAAAAAGTCCTCCACGAATGTGAATTTCTCCCAATACTTGATCTAGGAGTTCCTTTGTCTTCTGGATTAGGTCCAAAATTACAAGGCTGTGTGGAGTTTAACATTGGTAGCTGTAAACCCGAAATTGGGTCGGCCGTTCCACGACGGTTATAAAATATATCTCCATGCTCTTGTGTATACAAAGTTTCATTGAAAGCCGCCAACTAGAACGAACTTTATGATATTTTAAACAGTGTAACTTTATTATTAACTTCATTTTTGACAAACATTCTGAAAAGCGGTGATTAAGAGCGGTGATAACGCAACACTCAGCACATAGATATTATTTCTTAAGAATGCTTATTTTTCTCACCTGTTTAACCTGTATGAAGAAAGGTCCATCACTGTTAATGGGAAATATATTGAGGACCTTTCCGTTCATGTAACAGTGTCCATCGGCTTCCATTTCTGGCAGTGTTATACTTATATTGGCGAAGCCCCTCACCAAATCCGCTTTCAAACTCTGGAGACGAAATTTTGAGATGCCCGTGATGTTGAGTTCCCTCATTCGAAATTCCAGCTGAGCGACCTTCTCGTTGATCTTTTCGTCAATGTTGGGTATGACGAGAGGATCTACGGCTGGGACGCCTATGTCCGGAATCCCAAAAGGCATTTGATCCCGGAAATTCTCCAGGATCTCTATCAGGAAGTTGGAAAGTTTGGTGTCATATTCTTCGAGACCTTTATCTGTAGTTCCAGAGTAATCCAATTCTGTTCCTGTAAAGTTCAGAATTTTCTTAAGTTTTGGGACTCAGCGTTTTAGAAACATTGAAATGAAAAGAACTGTCAAGAACCTTTGGGTTAATCCAAGAGTTTGCAACAAGTATGGATCCCGGGTCATTAGTTCATGTTTCCAAAGATTGCTGTGGAATCAAATATTTATGAAATCGGAATCTTCAAGGCAATTAATGGACCTTTTATTTAAAAAAAATAATGAAAATTCCCATAAATTAGGCTTTATTTATCAAAATAACGCACTAGAGGATTAGGCTTTGTTTAGTCAAGTCGTTTCTGACTTAGCGTAGTATAACCATAAATCCTCTATTACTGCACATTGCTGGGACCTTCATTGATAATGCCGAAATTCTTTCCACTCTTGTCACACATCAACTCAGCTTGGTTCTCTGGAATCTGTTTCTATTTAATGAAAGCAGATTCATTTTATAATTTGGAAGTTAATAATAACAATTCTACATGAACCCATCATTCCGCTTGGAAATGTAACCTGCTATAATCACCCTTTCTTGGTCCTCCCCATGGTTACCGCAGTTTTTCTTTCTTACTTTGTTTTTCACCTTTATTTTCTTTTTCATTTCTTTCGTTGAGAACTTGGGATTTCTTTCTACAAACCACGTTTTGGACTTTATCATTCTCGTGTTGCAGGTCTTTAAAATTATCATCTTATTTTAAGCTCCCGATATGTGTCGATCTTTAAGTACTTTTAAGGCAAATAAAGTTTTTTTCAATAACAAATTAGTGCTAAAGCACCAAAACAATTTAAACTTGACCCATCTCACATAAACCTTCATAAATTGACCCAAATAAATCCAAATTTTTTAAATTATTGAATTTAATTTCAAGGTTATTATTAAAACACACATTATTTTCCATATTGTAAGTCGAACCTTATAATCAAAGTTAGTCAAGCTCAGCTGAGTAGTCAATTGTTGTACTAAATTTCATAAATATTTAAAAGCATTACATTTATTTGTTGCCGATTCTAATTTCTTAAAAAAAATCAATTGAGGTAGCAACTTGAAAACATTAAAATTATGGTAGTAGTATCCCTATGGATGAAATTTTAATCCTCTGTAGAGGATATGGTCAAAAAATACACATAGAGGAAGAAGGCTAGCTTCCGTAGTCATAATGTAAACCAGTTCTCCAAGGTTTGGTGCGGTCCCTGTGTATAAAGGAAAAAACTATATTTAGAGGCAAAGCAGCTGAAGATCTTGAAATATGTTTCAACCCCTCCCTCCTCCCAACCACTACTGGGGTTGAGGAAAAGAAGAAAAGCTTTCTCTTTTAATTTATTATTGGTTTGTTCTACATTTTTACACTGTTAAGTAAACGACACTTTACTGTTAATAAAGATATTCATTTGAGAAGACATTGATATCATCCATGTTGATTAAATCTGCTAACACATTTTGGCGAAGAACGAAAGAATAAAGGATGGTTGGCGAGAGGCAGCGTACCCAACCATACATTTGGAGTTGCCCAACAACCAGGTCACAGGTGACGTACCTCCTGACAGTCACTTTGCTTCTAATACACATGCCCTAGATCTTAGTGCATATAATGCTCTGTTAAATCTGAGTATGTTACTAACCCTGTCTACTGTATGCTACTAAGTCGTTTTTCTGGTATAGCATACCGAACCAAGCAGTTCCCCGCATTGGTCACGTATTCTGAGGGCTGGACTTCTTCTCTCTATTTATATTCTTTGATATGGCTCACCCCCTTTCATAGCCCGACAACCTACCCGCCAATTACGGTAAAACAGTGTTACGAGGACCAGTACCGTGCACGCTCGATCAAAGTGGTCACCCATCCGCTCATTGACCACTGCCTATGATGCTTGACTATCTTCTGGGAACCGTGTCTGACGATCAGTCCACTTTGGGACATTAAAATTATGGAGAACCACGAATGTAAATTCCTTAAATTATATGAAAAGTGGGTTAATTTTAATAATCTGAAAAATAGTTAATCTTACCTTGAATTCCCTGGGCAAAAAATAACCCAACACATATTGTCAAAAGCTGAATAACAGTCATGAGTGGTGTTCTAGGGGAGAAATATAAAATGAAGAAGTTTAGCTTTCGATTAAAAAAATTAAATCAAACCTAAAAGCATTTTATTACATTTTTAGGTTAGCTTTTGCATGTTAGTTTATCATTACTAAACAAAAAAATTATTGCCACCTACAATAAATACTATACACTAGTAAATCAACTTTTAATTTTCATTAGTAATGTTATAAAACGTATGGAAAATAACAACAAAGAACAAAGTGACAAATAACTTTAAAAATTTCACTTTTGTATTAAAATTTTATTTATTTACCGAATCATTTATTTTTTTATTTACTGAACGTCGATAATAAGTGTGTGAGTGTAGTAAAAATAACAAACAATTATTAAAAATTATGCTATTCAGGGAATTATCTTTGGATGATCGAATTTTATAATTGTGTTAAAAAATATTTCGATTCGCTTTAAAAAATATTAGAATTATGGTGAAATACGCAAAATGTAAAATTAACATTAAAAGATCCATCTTTTCAAACACACACCTGATTGAATATTGGGATACTATTTTCCAAAATTACGGCTATTTCTATATCTTGAGGATAAAAGATCCGAATCCGTCAGAAAAAAGGTAAGTTTAATCAGAGAAAATACATTTTTATGTTTGCTTTCGTGATTTAAAATATCGTCTGCTCTAATTAATTGGCATATTTACGGTTGAAAATTAAGATTGAGTCCCAGTACGTGAAAATCCGATTATTATATCAAAAGAAATTCACTTTTTATTTTGATATCTATACTATATAAAATAAATAGAACCATTTTGTGTGTTTTGATTTTGTATAATTAATTGAAAAGGACTGTAAAACCATAAGACTTCATACGAAAAAAACTTTTGTTCGAAAATCGCTGTTATTTTTATTCCAAATATGTCTTATTTTTCTCAATTCTTTTTTAAAATAATAAATTGAAAGTTGTTATAAGTCCAAACATAATATCTGTCACGACACTATTTTTATTTTAACATCAAAACAATCGCTTCTTTTGGAAAGCGATTTCCGACTCTTCTTTTTTCTTCCTGCTGTCATCTGAATTCTTGCGATGATATTTCGATTCGGTGAAACAAATCTTTCATTTTTCAACTGGTCAAATTTATTTTTGATAGGTTGCATTCTTATTTTTTAAAGTTTAAGAATGTAAAAACGTTATTTGTAGTTGTTGTTTTCTTTTATTTACAAAACATACTAAACTGTTAACAGTCTTGACATTTTTATTATTTATTGCAACATTAGTTGGAGAATTAAAATTATTAAAAAAAGATAAAATCAAAAGGATTTTACACACTACCAGAAACAAGTGTTCAAAATTAAACCATAATAAAAATCTGGCAATCACGAGAGAACAGCCTTTGACCTAACTGAAAGTAACCGCACAGAGAGCTCATCTCGTGATTGTTAGGTAGAACCAGCATTTTGAACCTAAATTACGAGATGACGAGAGTGTAGCATTTGACTTAACTGAAAGAAACCACACTGAGAGCCCATCTCGTGATTGTTAGATAGAACCAGTGTTTAAAACCTAAATTACGAGATGACGAGAGAGGAGCATTTGACCTAACTGTAATTAACCGCACAGAGAGCTCATCTCGTGATTGTTAGGTAGAACCAGCATTTTAAATCTAAATTACGAGATGACGAGAGTGTAGCATTTGACTTAACTGAAGGAAACCACACTGATAGCGCATCTCGTGATTGTTAGATAGAACCAGTGTTTAAAACCTAAATTACGAGATGACGAGAGGGGAGCATTTGACCTAACTGAAATTAACCGCACAGAGAGCTCATCTCGTGATTGTTAGATAGAACCAGCATTTTAAATCTAAATTACGAGATGACGAGAGAGTAGCATTTGACTTAACTGAAAGAAACCAAACTGATAGCAAATCTCGTGATTGTTAGATAAAAACCAGTGTTTAAAACCTAAATTACGAGATGACGAGAGAGGAGCATTTGACCTAACTGAAATTAACCACACAGAGAGCTCATCTCGTGATTGTTAGATAGAACCAGTATTTTAAACCTAAATTCCAAGATTACGAGAGCAATCACGAAAGATGAGCATTTGACCTAAATATAGTTAGGTAAAACTTCCACCACTAACGAGATGTATGTTGAAAGATGTAAAAATGCATGCTTATTCAGCGAAAGTTTGATTTTGTGTCCGATTTCGTCACTTAAAATTTCATACGCACAAATTAATTAGCGTTGAGAATACGCACAAATTAATTAGAATTAAGGTCATCCTCTCGAGCTTTTAAAATTGAGTTTTGGAACGTGAAGATATGATCATTAGATCAAAAGTTATTAAGATTTTCTATTTTTCATTTTATGCTCCAAACATTGAATATCAACTAAATAGAAGAACTGCCTAAATTTATATTTTCCTCAAATGCAATCTCATGCAATCAGTTATCTTAAAAGAATGGCATTATTAATTTGAAATTAGAAATTATAAGT
Organism: Parasteatoda tepidariorum; assembly: GCF_043381705.1. Classification (NCBI taxonomy): domain Eukaryota; kingdom Metazoa; phylum Arthropoda; class Arachnida; order Araneae; family Theridiidae; genus Parasteatoda; species Parasteatoda tepidariorum. The sequence goes on from NC_092205.1 coordinate 19,229,761, forward strand.
TGAATTTAATTTTAAACAAAAAACGAGCATGATAAGAACACGGAAAAAAATTAAATTTAAAAGGTTAATAGCAAGAAATCTTTTAAGATCTAGTTTCTAAGTGTATTAAGTTTGAGAGATTTAAAACGCTAGGTAAATACGACCTAAAGTTGTTAAACGAATTTTTTTTAAAAAATTACAATTATCTATATTAATTTGCATTTATAAATTACCTTGCACTTTTAATATACTTAGAAAATATTTTTTAAATTCTTTTCCCTGAATCTATAATATAATTTAATGGTAATTTCAATAAAATATATAATAAAAAAAATTGTTCTTAAATGAAACCGGATTGGTAAAAGAAGCTTTATTGATTTACCTTTTAGAGCAATCCTCATAAATAACATGAATCAAATTGATGTCCGATCCATATCTTGTTATGGTAAATCTTTATTTCATTCAAATGTGAAACATCCTGAACGAAACATGCATTTTTCAAATATCAATATTTTTGACATAAGAGATAAAAATACATATCTATAATTATGAATTGAATAAAAGTTTTATCTAAAACAGATAAACTGAATCATGTCGTAATACGGATGATCAGTTCAAAAACTTCTTTCGACATAGCAAACAAGACACTGCATTTAGATAAATTTTAAGCATTAAAGAGTGTCTTACTTGCTATCGAACTTTACTTATACTACCCTGCAATAATGGAAAAGACACTTTCAGTTTACTCTTAAGAAAGACTTAGAGAATTATTTTGTAACTTTAGGAATGTCTAGTTCAAATGATTATTAATAAGGTTAATAGAGCTGTTATAGGTTTGAGAGAACGACTAGAAATAAAAGAAAATAAATATTTTAAAACACTCTATGCCAGAAAATCAAGCAGTGAACTTAGTAACTTGTATTGATTACATTGGTTTTTATTTGCAATAATTGCGTGTAAAATTAAAATATTTATTGAGATATAGATATTTTTATAAATAAAATAAAAATTTGTTTTGTTTTTGTTTTACGTTATCTTTGCTTTAACTTTAAAAATATTCAATGAAAGTAAACATATTTTTGAAACAATTTAAAATTAATTACAAAACTATTTTTTAAAATTTTAAAAAAAATCGTTAAAAACTGCGCAAAATATGAGCACTTAATTATTTTATATAGCGTATGCGCGGAAAAAATATTTTTAAAAAAATATATAACTTTACAGTGAATCGTAATTGGCAACTAATGAAAAAAAAATCTGATTTGAGTATCTTAAAAAAAATTAAAAGTTACTAGAAATTTTCTGAGTAGTTTTTGTTCTTTTTAAAAGAAAGCTGTAAATAAGGGGTTTTCCACAAACTTCATTTTGTATCATAAGACAAAATTCAATAACAAACAATAATACCTTACAATAATCGTCCATTCACACAAATGTGATGGTATAGGGAGAAAACATGTAAAAGAAAATATACTTTGATGGGAGGATGATCCCCGTAATGCCGGTGTCATTTTAAATAAACCTTGTAGATTAAAAATTATAAAGTTCAGTCAGAAAGGTGAAAAATAAAATTTAAACCTACACAATATATAAACTAGAGTGAAAATGGATTATTGCTGTATAATTCTAAATATAGAAATGTATTCTTTTTCGTATGTGTGTGTGTTTGGGTAGGTTTTATATCAGTTTATGCAATGTTTCTCTTTTTTGGCGATGCAATCAATGCTTATTTTGAGTCAGGGCTAACGAGAGAACAGCCTTCTCTCTTTAGCCCTGATTTTGAGTAGTCTTTTATCGATATTTTCAATGACACTGTCCAGTAATACTTGACTTGACTTGAAGTGAAAGTCTGACATAATTTAAAATTTTTGTCTCAGAAGAGTAGCTTTTTTTTTCTTCAAAAATTTTATCTTGCTAGCAAATTACACACTTTAGAGGAGAGATGGCAGTATGGTTACATGATGCTTGATTTGATTGATTTAGGGAAAGTTTCAGCTGAGATAACACCAATTGGTTGGGTTTTTTTCCTTCCTTTTTATGGTTGTTTGGATCTTTATTCTATTCATAAATCGCTTAAAGCATAGTATTTGTCATAACCAAAATAAATACGATAACGGAAATTTAAAAAAAAAATACAACAAAAATAGTCATTTGTGCTTAATTAAATAATTAAAAAAAACACAAAAAATAATTTTTTCACATTAAAAAGTAGTATCAATGAAACAATCAAGTAACTATATCAGTATAACGTTCGGTTCAATATTTTTAGTGAGGTGAAGACGCAAGTCCCTTCGTAGCACGCTCTCGAGTCGATTTTTCTTTTTTGTGACTAGATAGCACTGAATCTAGGTTCGAAAAGGTGGACAAAGGAAGACCGATTAAAAAAATTTTGGCGATATTCCACAGTCCAGGGTAGAGACGACTGACGTTTATCGTCTCACAAAAGTTTGGCTTCAAGGGAAATCAAACTTTTGTGAGACGATCACCATTTCAAAGCTTCATAAGTTCAACCAATTCCTCCTGAATCTGAACCTCTATTGTTTCAATATTCTCAAAGGGTTCATAACCCATTGAGGGACTTCCAGGGACAAAACATCATTGAAATAGTCAGAAAAGTCCACGTGCAAAGAGTCAAGGTGTTGACAATATTCTTGTGCATCATCAGAGGTAGTTTCGTCTTTCTTTTTAAGATATGATGAGATTGGAAATTGGAAATAGGCTGAACTCATTCCAACCAAAATTCTGCCTCCACAAAATGAATTTTCTTAGAAAGGTTGAAATAGCTGATTTTGTAGGGATCGAATTGAGCTCGTTCACTTAAAGTTGTAAATTGAAGCCACTGAATTTTGCAAATAACAGAGTTACAGCTCTTTCTTCGAGGATTTCAAGAACGAAGATTCCAAGGAAAAGATTCCAAAACCTATTGAGCCATGCACCTTTGGAAAGCCAGTGAATCTTGGTGTGTAGGAGCAAGTGATATTCTTCATCGTTTTTCTTACATAGCTGTTTGAATAATCAATCTTTGAGAGCATTACTGTTAATTTTGTTCACAGCAGGTATAACACATTGCTAAGGCTTATGCCAACTGTCGCTTCTATTTTTTCCTACTAAATGCTGTATGCGAATCAAACAATGAACAGCTGAAATATCTGATAACTCCCTCTTCAAAACGGCTATACACCTACCCTGTCAATCCACTATTGCAGGAGTTTCGTCAGTGACAGCAGACAATATATTCATAAAGGAATGTTTTGCTCTTTAAAATAATATTTGACAGCATTGAAAATAGATTCACCTTTGGTATCTACAATAAAGCAAAAAGCATCTCCTCAACAATTTTTCTTTCCTTCACAAACCGGATATACGCCAACTGTAAAGCCTACATTACTTGGCAAGGTTGATTCATCAACTTGAAAGGAAAATTCGTTGGATATCAAAAGTTTGCATACGGTAACTTCAACCTCTTCAGCTATCTCATCATTTCGTCACGGCACTGTATCGTTGCTTAATTGGATATTTTTGATTAAATTCGATGCGGCTGGATGGTGTAAAACTTTCTAAAACTTCCTCGTCAGCCGGGAGCATGAACTCTTGGCTGATGATATGAGCCTTCCCAAATTTAGGAATTAATTTTTATGTATTATAAGAGGCAATTAAACCTTCGTCACATTTTCGTGATGAGGTTGCTAGTAAGCCTGAGACCGTATAGGTGCCTTCAGAAACTTGACTTTGATGCTCGGAAAAATGATAAATCTTTCTTTTGTTTCTCAGGATGAATTTTTTGCAAATGCTCCTAGTAATGAAAAGTTTCCATTACCACATTAGATAATTTTGTTATAAAATAAACATATGGGTAGTTGAGAGTTTGACAGCGACTGAGCAAATCCAAACTTCAAGTACGTGACACTGTATTCACGACACTTATTTAACCGACATTGTTGGTGGCAGCAAAATACAACGATGAAAGAAAATCAACTATTTCTTCAAATTAATAAACGATTAACGATAAAGAACTAATTCACCCACGTACCTGGCCAAATAAAGAATAAAATCGAATCGAAACTGGGGAAAAACTTAATTGAAGCGAACGAATACCATCATAAGAAAATCGGGTCAAATCGATCATTCATACTAAAAGCGCATGCACTTCAATTTTCACTAAATGGCTTGAATGAGTCAGAGAAAAAACTACTAACTCCTGTGCTACGCTGCGCTATTTCGGATCGGAGGATAGGTGCCGCATAAGTTCGTTTTATTGGTGGTACAAATGGTGTATCAGATAATCTTAGTTTATTATATTAATTTAATCTTTTTTCCATAATATTAATTTTATTTACTGTATAAATCTTAATTTAATAATTTTATTTGGGAGTTATAAAGTTAAATTTGAATAACAAAACATGCTCATCGCCCCCCTACTGCCCAAAACATACCCAACGCCCCCATACCGCCCAAAACACATACCACCCAAAACAAGTCCACTGCCCCTCGGCATACTCTAACCGCCCCCAGGAAGGCGGTATCGCCCCCGTTGAGAAACAATAGCTTAAAGCAATCATGAAAAGTATTATTAAAGTTATTATTGCAATTATTAAAGTATTATGAAAAAGTTCTGTCTACACAGCTATAAAACCGTGCTATTACTTCTGAAACTTTGCAAACAATTTAAATTTTCAGCAATTTCTCTTTTTAACTTCCGTTTTTAAACAAGCTGGGTTTTTTTTCTTTTTTTCAAAACTTTAAAGTAATTTCAAATAGCAAAATATAAAATTTGGATATATGAAATCTGAAGAATTTGAACTTGTGAAATTAAATTTTAAATGTACGTTTTTTTACGTATGATTACTCAGTCACTATGGATGGGTGATCTAATGTAAACAATAACAAGCGTCCTCAAACCGGAAGAAATTTAGAGAATTTCCGGTGTATCCCTCCGCTTATGTTATGACTACGAGGCGATGTGTGAACAAGCCTAATATTCTATGCAGTTTTGTTATGGTAATTTGGGTTTAAATCTAAACATAATTGTACCATTCATAAGAGCTTTCAGAAATGTATTGCTTCTCAGAGATCGTAAGGCCAAAAAAAATTTTGGAAAGTAATATCTCATAGTGAATAATTCTTAAGGTTTGCCATGTTTTGTATTTTATCCCTTATTTGGCTACATTTGAATAAAATGTCGCCAAAAATATCTCTAAAAATATCTTTTTAAGTTCGCCTAATTAGAAAATATTCTAATGATTATAATATTAATATGATAATGCTGAAGTTTAAGGGCTGAAAGAAAGAACTTGGTACATGTGAAATACTGCAAAAGTCAATAATATGATGGCGCGTTTTTTCAATCTGCGGCGTAAAAATATATCGGAAGTAGTAACCCGGAAGTCTTGAAAGAGCAATTTTACCACTAGCGCCACCACCCTTAGCTTTACACGATCAGCCATCCATTAGAAAGTAGTTTTTTTTAAATAAAAATTTTAAAACATAAAAATTAAATATGAATTAAAATAATTTATTCATAGAAATTTTTATACAGAGGCCAAGTCCAGGCTTAACGTCAATTGATTAATTTGAGTTTGACCTCACGTCTACTGCAGCGCCACGTATATGCAGTTATTTTTTGACTTGAATATTTTACTATTCTCTTTCAATATCCTCTAAGTGTGATTAAAGCGTATTATGAACACTTGTGATTCTCTGTGGCGTGCATATCGTTGTGTAAATTTTACTGATTGGAAAGTAGAAAGTCGTTTTGACTAATTTCTGCTGTAATTATAATCTGAAGAATACTTAGATCATGGATAAAAACAAGTTGGCACGTGTGAGTATTAATTCTTTTCAAATATTAATCAATTAATTTTCCCTTACTTAATTTTATAACATACACGTGGACGTGTGTTCACGCTGAGTAATAGGTCGATAAAATTTCTCTATGTTCAATACTTGTTTTGTTGAGTAATGTATCAAAATTTCCGGAAATAGTTCAATTTTTAAATTCTATTACTTGCTAAGTGATCTGTTGATTAATATTTTATTACAATTATTGCAGATTATACAAAATGGTTCGGTCCATATATCTATATATTAAAGCAATTACCTGGATATTTGCTAGTAAAAACCGCCTGTAGCGATCAACTTATCTTTCAAAATAACCTTTTACTACGTATAAAAAAGGCGCCCATGCCGAATGCATTGTATTCTAATTCTTTAACTCCTTCGTTCTTAACACTAACAACACATTAATTAGTTTTACAATGTGTTAACCACATTTTTCACCGGAACTAGTGAATTTGTAAGAAGTAATTTTTACTTTACTTTTATCTATTTCTTAAGAGATGAACGTGGATTTGTCTAACTTCTTCGTGTATTGAATTTTAATGATGACTTAAAACCTGTCTCATAGCCATTAAATCACACAAGCCATCTTATAAGGGTTAAGTACATTTTATCATGGCAGGTAAAAGTATTAAAATTATTTCCATCTCTATCTTAGACTAAGATAGAAAACTCATTCTGATGATACATTTCGTGCTGTCTTACTTCCTCACTCATCTCTCAAGCCATAGTTTGAGTGTTGTGTTTTATATATATGCTATTGCTCTGATAAATTCAAGTTTGGAAGAATTGGTATGATAGTAGTATGTGACTCCATAACACAGTGTTTAAGAATTCTACAGTCATCAGAGCTCTGTCCACGGTACTCTGTCTACTACTGTTTAACGGTACCTTTACAAATTCAATTTTAGGAAAGACGGTAGTTTCACAATTTCAGCTTTAGGAAAAACGGTAGTTTCACAATTTCAGCTTTAGGAAAAATGGTAGTTTCACAATTTCAACTTTAGGAAAAACGGTAGTTTCACAAAATATATTTTTTCTTAAAATTTTATTTTTGTATCCCTTATAAAAACGATAAACCCATATTTTCGTGTTGATTTTTTTTAATATAAATTTTAATTTTTCCCAAATTATGTCTAAATTTTCATAAAAGAGGTACCTCTCAGAAAAACCTTAACCAAAATAATTACTTTATGATTAAATTTTATTTCTATGAAAATAAAAAATTACTCTCAACAACTTGAAGACTATGTAGATTTTTTACTTCAAAGTACCCAAGTTTGAGTTAAAGTATTTATTACCATAAGTGTATTACTACAAGTAAATGTCAATAAAAGCTGATGTTGCCAGTGATGCCGAAGTGCTTTTATTAGTGAGATTTTTTATTTTATGGGATATATATTTATAATATTTAAATATATGTGTGTGTGTAGTAATGTCAATATTTGGAATTTGATTTAAAAATTTTTGAGCAGCTTGATGTGGCTCACCTTCATACATAAAAGAATTAATTATGTACTTTAAAATATTTTGTGGATATATGAACAGTTAGCTTCTCTGCAATTGTTTATTTTAACTTGCTCTCTGAAGTTGTTAATTGTCACATAAGCTTTTAAGAAGTTGTGAATCTGGTTGAAATTTATTTAAACTTTTTAAGATTTGTTTGAATTCACACTTGAAGATTTAACGTTAGCCTAAAAGGGAGGTTTATGATTGCATTCCTAAATACACCATCTGGGGCGAAGACCAATTTTGACTAAGGTAGTGAAATCGTGATAGTGTAAAATATTCTGCCGAATAGTAGCATATAATGCTTATATGTATTTTTGGTATACCCCATACCAATAGAACATTCTAGGAAAACACGTAAAGATACTTAGCTACTTAGGCTGATTAGATGTATTTAGGATTAGAAAAAAACTAAAGTAAGAAAAATTTCTTGTTGATTGACTTAATTGCTAAAATATTCAAGTTGTTTTTTTTTATTTTGGAAAAATAGAAGTGACCATTAGAAACGTTTTTTTTTTTTTTCTTTTTAAGTTAATTGAAAATCAAGAGAAACAGGAAATAAAAAATTTTTTTTCTTTAGAGCGTTAAGAATCAGTTTTCTATGTTATTAGTTAATTTGCCTGTAAATTTTCGGGAGTATCTTTTAATTATTCTTTTTTAAATTCAAGGCAGAAGCTGATTCACTTCCTTTTCCAAAGACTCTTTACACACTAATGTGTTGCTATGGGTAGAGAGTACAACTATATGCCATTTGTTGCCCAGTTTGATTGTCATTAAAGTAAAGCTCTTGAAATTTGGTTAAAATTGTTGATAGAAATGGGTATTACATATAACTATTCCGTATTATATGTTGCACTTTTCTTGGTTTTATTTTTATCAGTTTCAATCATTAGAATGATAACACGACACTAGTGAGGTATGAGTGTAATTTGATAATACACTGGCAGTATAAGTTAATTTATTCTGTCATGGCAATAAAGATAGTGTATTTTATTTTAGGTAACCAAAGTCCTGGGCAGAACAGGCTCTCAAGGACAGTGTACTCAAGTACGTGTGGAGTTTTTGGATGAATCTAATCGTTCTATCATTAGGAATGTCAAGGGGCCTGTAAGAGAAGGAGATATTCTGACACTTCTTGAATCTGAAAGAGAAGCCAGGAGATTAAGATGAAAATTTCTTTAAATAAAAAAAAAAAATAAGTAAAAGTAAGATCACTGTTATTTTTTTAAAATTTATAAAGTTATGCTGGTAAAGTGATAATTTAACTGGTATAACCTTTTAAAGTAATTTATACTTTTGTTTGGAAAATTGTACTTTTGTAATTGGTATTCAATGTATTAGTTATATTTGTTCCCCAATTTCATATGTTAACTATCATTTGGCAGCAACCCACGATAAATTAAGAAGGGGAACGGTGAAGGGATTAAAGCATGTTACCACATTCTGGCAAACCTCTGCTTAATTTTCCTTCTCTAAGTTGCAAGTTAGTCCTACACTGGTTTTGGGATATTTCTGTGCATTTAACTGCTGTTGCCAACTACCATCACCAAGGCATTTCTTGCTTACAATTTTTTTTTTTTTTTATTGTGATTAAATTTTATAAAAATAGTAAAATTTAGTGTCAGTTATTTTTTAGTTCTGCCTTTCGACTAAAATCAAATGAAAATAAAATCAAATTAATTTTTTCACTTAATGTTTGTAACTTCAAATTCTCTGCGGAATTATTTTTAAATCAAAAAATTCTCAACCTCTTAAAGGTCTAGATTTTTAGTTAACTGGACGGCATGTCACTAATTTGTTGCTTTTTGTACATAAAAAAAACTGGTTTCAATATGTTGAGTTTGTGAAAGTATGCCTAAATGATAGTAAATTTGACCTGCACAGACCCCTGAAAAGGTGCAAAAAAGACCAGTAAAGGAGTTATCACCAATATTTTTATAATTTGGTGTACATTAAGAGTTTGTTGCCCTTTTGTGAAACTACCTCCATTAAGAGCAAGAAACACTCTTATGACAATACTATCAAGGCTTAGCTGGAAGTTGTAATGGCCTGTCAACATTTGAAAGTAGACGTCTTATCTTTCTGAATAAATTAAGAGGCCCTGTTTTTATTTTATGTAAGACACCCCCCCCCCCATCAAACACACACACCAGCTGTATCTCTATAATAAAGGATGAGTGAAAAATCCAATTTTGCCATTTATATTCATGCTTTTTTAGGATCCAATCTATGAATCAATCAGCTCATTCTACTGTTAAAAAGCATTTGAAGACATTTTTGTATCATTTAAATTCATTGTTCTGGCAGATAATTGTTTTAAAAAAATTCCCTACATATTTTTTTGTGAATGTAAATTTTGGGTTTTACTGCGGGGCTTTGCTAAAAGGCCGGAATGAACTCATATGGAGCCTAACTTCATACTTTTACCGAGCCATTATTAAAAAACTTTTGTCTTTCTCTGCTTATACATCGACATATGACATTACTGATATATGTGTAAACTATTTATGTGACCTCTTGATTATTATATGTTTATATTTTCTTTTTCAGAATTTGCAGCTGTACTTGAAGACTCTTATTTGTAATGATTTATTTGCAAAGATAATTATTTCATGAAATAAACTTGCAGTTGCAAATTTTGTGTTTAGTTTTTCTTTAAATACATTTCTCAGTGTTCTTTCTGTGACTTCTTGAAAGTTTTTAAGTAAACCTCTTGATTCTAATGGGAAAAAAAATATTATGAATAGTCTACTGTTGTCTACAATTGAATTAAAATTTGTTACAGGTGTGATTTGATAAAGCAAATTGTGCTCCAGCATAGTCTAGTGTTCTTGTTAGCTTTTGTCCTCTTTAATTTCTATTTCTTAAAAGATTTTTCAAAAAGGCATCAAATAAACCCTTTATCTTAGCATGCTATTTTTTTTTTTTGTTCAAGATGAAACATATTTCTTTTCTGTTCTTGGTGAGAAAATTTCAGTCTGACAAAAGTGCCACTTGACAAATCATCTGCAAAAAAAATTTTGTACTAATATTCTTTAGAAATTTATCTAGTTTAATGTATTATACTATTATTTTATCAATGGCTTTTATAACATATGTTCCAGAGATAAAATGTTAACAGACATCAGTTAGCTATGAGCCCTGTAGAGATTAGTTCCCCCAAATATTTTTTCCATCTATAGCACTGCATGTCTTGTGGTTGTTTCTAAAGCTGAGAGCAGGCTCCCAACTAGAAACTTTTTCGTCACTCAATGAAATAGATATACCACAAAAACAAATTGAAAGAAATGTTATATTCCACAAGAACAAATTGTTAAGATAAGGCGTTCTGCATTCTAATTCCTCATAAATCTATCACTCCTTATCTCCCCTTCTGCTGACCAGACGAGTGGTCCTCTCGCCTTATCTTATCAATTGTACAAACCATTATCAATTTGTAATTGTGGGATATCTATTTCACTGAGAAAAGCAACCTGCCCTCAGCCTAAGCTTGTTAGCATTGTTGTCCTAGTCTAATTTTTTTTAGTAGGAGAGAAAAAATGGCCTGATTTTAAAAATTTACTGATATCTTAAAAAGACATCCTCAGTTTAAAAGCATGTCTTGGTTGACAAATCTACTTCTATTATAGAAATGCATTGCTCAAATGAAGTATAGTAAACTGGCTTGAACTCAATTATCCTTCAACTGCATCAATTCGATTCTTCGTGGCCTATCGAATGCTACCTTCAGAAGCTTTGAGTCCTTGGCTTTAATATAGTTTTAAGTACAATAGTGGGAACACCTAGCCAGGTTCACCTTTTATCCAGACGTGGTTTAGTAACACGAGACTTGAATCGACTAGGCTGCACCAACAATTCGAGTTGATTGGTGATTTAGTAAATAGATTCAAAGGTCCAGGATGGAGCAATTTTTTTATACGAAAGTCAAGGACTTTTTTGTAGCATACAGTTCACGCACTTCTGGTTACCCCAGAATAATGTAGAGCCTAATAGGTGAGGTTTTCGCATGAAAATATCTTTCAAAGTAAAAAGATACTTTTGAAATAAGCCAACTGTCTACATCTTGATTTTTACAGCGACCGCAATAAACTACCAAAATCCATATACGAATTATACTAGCTTGGCGTATATTTAATTAGCGTTCGTAGTGGAACGAACGTGTTTAATACTAGTCCTTCTATCTAGTTATGATTGTAAGAAATAAAAGTTAATTTATTCCTTATTTGTAGACTATTCTGTAATTTGCTTTTTGTGCAACCAAAACATTGTTAAAATAGATTTTACTTTTTTTTTTCCATTTAAGTTCGATTTTTGATGATAAATAATTTATGGTACACACAATTCTTATTAGACAAAGTTGCTGATTTAAATTTTTGTTCCTACTCGTTTACCTGGTGTATAAGTGCGCAAAAGGGAAAAGCTAATAGTTTTTCTATTTTAAAATCATTTTATTCCTTTTAATAGTATTATCCATTTAATAATATTTTTATCCTTTTAATATTTAGACTTCCAAATTACCTCTGTAGGTGGCGCTTTAAAATATGTAGTATTTTTTCAGATAGACTTGTAATATTTTTTTCTGTCTGGCAGGCACTAACTAAACAGAAGTAGGCAACTGGAAACGTGTCAAAATAAATATCTTAATTTTATTTTAATAATAATTTGGTTTTACAGTTTATTCTTTTACCATTGTTTTTAGTTAATTATAAAATGTTTGAGCAAAAAACTTAATTGTGATGAATATTATAGAAAACTCTTTATTATAATAATAATACTCATGATAAAGAATAGAGCATCAATTTGAAAGCTGCCTAGAAAATAAACTATCCTTTTTTTTCTATTTTCGTGCAGCATGTGTGATAAAACATTCGTAAGAAAAAGTAGTTTACTCTCTCATATTCATACTAGAGAGAAAATATATTCGTGTAGTGTGTGTGGTAAAACTTTTTCATTGAAAAATACGTTATATAAACATTCTCAAGTTCATACTGGAGTAAGGGCTTATCCTTGCAATATTTGTGATAAATCTTTCAAGCAGAAATCTAATTTAAATCAACATTTGCGTATTCATACGGGAGAAAAGCCTTATTCATGCAGTATATGTTATGAAACATTTGCATCTAAAAGTAATTTAGTAAGACATTCTCTTGTTCATACTGGTGAAACAGCCTACTCTTGTAGTGTCTGTGGTAAAACTTTTAAGCAAAAATGTAACTTAAATCAACATTTGCATCTTCATACAGGAGAAAAGCCTTATTCATGTACTGCATGTGGTGAAAAATTCACATTTAAAAGTAATTTAGCTCAACATTTTCATACACATACAGGAGATAAACTTTATTCGTGTGAAGTGTGTAATAAAAATTTCTCTCGAAAAAATCACTTAGATCAACATTCTCATATTCATACTGGAGAAAAACCTTATTCATGTAGTGAATGTGATAAAACGTTTTCTACTAAGAGTAGCTTAAATAGACATTCTTTTGTTCACACTGGAGATAAGCCTTATTCATGTAATGTTTGTGATAAAGCTTTTAATCAAAGGAATAATTTAACTATCCACATTCTCCATGTTCATGCACCTAGATAAAGTCTTATTCAAGTAGCAAAATATTTTAATGATTTTATTTGTCATATTTATGTAGAATAATATTTGAGGTTGAACTTTCACAAGAAATTAAAATCATCCTTTTTTTTATAACCATATTGGAAGCATAATTAATAATAAAGATTAAAGTATTTCACATTTGAGCACTCATGAATATATATATGTTGTATTTAAATAATATTCTAACATTTATTCATTTCATTCACTTTCACCCTTAAGTTATTCTACTTTTAATCAATTAAAGTAACGTTCTACAATTAAGTTAAAATGAGATGTTGCCCATTTCCTTTTATACTTTAATTTATTTAACTAGTACTTCACGATTATTTCAAACCTGTTATATTTTAAGCTTTTCACTTTTGATAAAAATTCTCTTTAAAACTCAAAAAATTACAACCAGAAGCACAGATAAGTCTCCAATTGTCTTCAGAAGAATATGACAATTTCTATAGTTTATTTCCAGCAACCTCCAAAAATTTATCTTAAAGCAATTGAGATAGTTTTTTCTCTGTTATTTTATATTGGATATCTTAATGCTTTTGTCTGCATTCGAAAATGAAGCTCTACACCAATTGGATGAAGTATTTTTATGAAGTTTCTAAAATAAATTAGATATTAATTCCTTGATTGTTGTTCCTCACTAATTATGTATTATTCCACAATTTCTTCCTATAGTACGAACTTAATACCATATTAGGAGTGTACAACCTTTTTGAGTGAAGGGTCACCTTGCACAGTTGGTTGACTAACGAAGGGCCATACATATATATAATCATATTAAGACAAATATAATTTTTTTTAATATTAACTTTAGTGTTCTAAGTACTAAATTTCTTTTATCAAAAAAATTGGCAATATATTTGTTGAAAATTAAATACTTTTAATTATTAGAATTCATTCAAAAATGAAAATTTTAAGAACAATTTTTAAAAAAAAATTTTATCGAATAAAAAAATATGCATGTAATGTAGGTATGTCATATATATATGTGTATATTGGGGGAAATAATATAAATTCTAACAAAAAAAAACTGTAATGCTCACAAAATAAAAGTGTAAAAAAATACATATATTAAAGAAAAATATTTGGGATTAAACAGAAATGAAAACAAAACCATTTTAGTAAAAAATAAGATTATATTTTTATTTGGTATGCTTCAGGTATTATTTATATTTCTTTATTTATTAGAGGGTTTGTGAATTTTAAATAAGAAACATTTTCTCCTAAAAAGTATCTGAGCTACAAAATATCTAAAACAAAATAAATTACAAGCAGTGAACAATTTAAAAATGTGTATTTTGCTTTATATTTTCTTTATTAACTTATATTTACGATGAAATGTGCACAAAGAAACAGCATAAAAAAGTTATTATTTTAATGTGTGATAAGAAACTCGCATGTTGTAATAATATCGTAGTAAAAATATAAAATCATGGAAAAGCATAGCAATAACTGCTTTTAAAAGAAGTAAAAATCAGGTTTACGATGAAACCGGCACAAATAAAGTACGTCAAAAAGTGAAATGCATGATTTATAACTCACGAGTAGTAATATCATAATGTATCGAGGATTTTAAAAACCGCATGGCAGTTAAAAATGCCCCCCCCCCAAAAAAAAATAATAATAAATTATCGAAATGTTACTTAGATTTAGGATGAAGCTGGTAAAAATAAACTAAGTTGAAAAGTGATTACTTAAATTTGAAATTTGCGCATCATAATATACTAAAAATACTGGGTTTTTTAAAAACATGTGGAATTTCATTGCAATAACTGAAAAGTGTGATCGAGAAACATTATAGATTTACAATAGAGTCTGTGCAAATTGAATGCATCAAAAAGTGATAATTGAAATATGAGATTAAAAACTTTCAATATTTTTTTAATTTTCAAACAATATAAATTATTGTGTTCAATAGTTTTTGCGAGCCGCACATCAACAGTCAGCAAGACACAGGTTGTGCACACCTACCATAACATCATATTGGTATTGATGTAAAGAAAAATGACAGAGGAGAATAATTTCTTATCACCACTTGTTTATATACACTAAAATCACAGTGTTAAAGCCTAGTTTTTGCACTTGCTACAAATTAAACTATATACACACACATATATATATAGTGTTTTCCGTGGAAGTGGGAAATAAATTGCTCGATGTTATGATTTTTTTATTATTTCTCACTAGGAGGGAGCTATTACAAGATTGTTACGAAAACTTGAAGTAAATACTGATGTTTCTCTAACAGATTTATGTTGTTGTATGAGAATACATTTCTTTATTTTTAAGATTAGATTACCAAATATAAGACAAAACATTAAAAGGCTTAACAATAAATTTGATATGGTCTGTACTTTAAATTTAACAGAATCTTATCTAGTATATTTTTAAAAATAACACTTTATTGCTATTGTATCAGTGTAATTGCATTATTTTTTTTTAAAAAGATTTTTATGATTCAATTTCTAGCAAATAGATATTCAGTAACATATCCTCTTTAAATAGAATTCCAGTGTGCAAAAAAATAAATGGACCACCCTAAATAACTTTTGATCTAATGTTTGGATCTTCACAGTCTAGGACTCAATCTTAATGGTTCGTAGGGGTGACCTCAAATATGATAATTAATTACTGCAGAAGATATTGTAAGTAACGAAATCAGACGCAAAAAAAGTAACACACACTTAATTACAACCTTTTCAATATAAAGACCAATGATGTTATTTTTATTATAGATTAGACATTAACATACCTAAATACTTGGGCTTGCAATCCTACATTCTAACAGGTTATGTGCCCTTATTATAGACTTGTTATTTTAATGTCCATTAGAAAAACTGAGCAAAACTATTCATTCTAATATAGACAGCAACATTTTGTTTATAATTCCAAGAAAATTATCTAAACCTATATTTCTTTTGATGTTGTCACTCAATAAACATGGAACACATTGAATTCTCTGAAAACAAAAGGAGAGTGTTTATTGTATCCTCCTGAGAAAATCTGAGTCTACTGTAATGGTTAACGCAGACTTGACCTTCGTTGATGTATTTAATAAATATATATTTTTTTTTAAAAATCATTTTGATTCATCATCAATCATATTTTTGATTGAAAACTGTATTCACTTATGAAGCGGCGTAATAATTGGATTAAAACAAACGGTATTGCATTGTTCTTTATTTAAGTTTTGTTTAGACTTCTTTGAAGAGATGCTATTTAGCAAAAATTGCTACATATAACTAGCAAAACGCCATATGTTTGTTGGAGATTTCAGCTTAAAAATAAAGAAAAAGTGGGCTGTGTTTTCTCCTCTACTGTGTCACTTCCAGAATGAATGCAGCTTAAAAGAAATGGATATTTTCTCTGCTTTTTGTTGTCTTACGAGTGTGTTGTATAATTTGCTGAATGTTGTTTAGTTTTAGTATTAAGAATTTTCATTTTTCCTCTCAATAATTTAATAAAAAGAACAGTTGAATTTACTCGCACACAGCTAAGAGAAAAGTATAACTTATCCTTATATAATTTCATTTTTTAAGCTTTTTTTAAAAAAATTCTTTTATTAGAAAATCTCATATGCGAATTATAGGCAGATACATGGTATTTAAATACTGTTTGAAGAAAAAAATGTCCACCTATTGATTTAAGTAAAATGGAAAAAAATTAATTTTACTAGAAAATATCAATAATAAAGATAAAAACACTAATGAAAATAAGGTAAAATATTTTAATATACAAAAGTATAAATATGTATTAACAGTGATAGATTTCAAGTAGACTAATTAAAGTCATGAAGTATGAGCAGCAGCCAATTTTTTGAAATCGAAAGAGTCAATACTTTGAGTGAAAACTGTCTTTTGAGTATATGCAATTCAATCTAAAAATATAAAATAAAAAAGATATATATATGTATACACTTCTTTATTATTGATAAAATAAGTATATTGATAACTTATATGATCAGTACATAGAATTCAGCATTTTATTAATTAGCAAAATAAAATTTTAAACAACCTTCATTTAAATATATTTTTGTTCGCAAATGATTAAATTTGAAGAACAATTTGTAAATAAATTACTAAGTTCTCACCAATTTAGTAATAAATAACATGCCACCAGCAGCAATAATTAATAATTTTTTAAAGCATAAAAAAAATGCCTTTTTTCCAAAAAGAAGTCGCTACAAAAAATTTTATTTTCCCAATATAAGTTTGAATAAATGAATCTTGATAAGTTTACATTAAATAATTATTTAATTAGTAACTATTTGATGACTATTGAGACTATTTGATTTTTTTAAATCTTTTTTTCTGTTTAGTAAAATTTGCTAATTTTATAGCATGATTTTTCTAGCGCATTAATTTATTTTACAGAAAGTCATAAATTCAATATCTAAATTTTTTTTTACTTTAATGAATACAAACAAAGCTATGATTAAATACAATTGCTCATCGATCTAAAGCTGGATGGACTTCAAGCTGACACCTGAGATAAAACCCTGACCCTTAATAATTACAGCTGTTAGCAATGTAAAAAAAATTTTTTGAACTTTTTCTATTTTTTTTTTATCTTTGGCTATTTTGAAATCAGGAGAAATTTAAAAATTTTCATGATAGCTTAGGTTTAATTTTAAAAGTGAGATAAAAGGTAAGCTAATTGTTGTAATGGAATAATACAGAAGACAATTTCCATATAGTTGTTTTTATGTAAATTTCAAGCATTTTTTAAGTAAGATTTTTATACAATTGCAGTTAAAAAATAAAAGATGTGGCAACACTTTTTAAAACTATATTAACAATAAAGGTAAAATTATACAGAATTAAAAAAATTTTAAGTTGAAAAATAAGAATTATAACAAGTTAAAAAGTTATATTTATTGTAAAATATTTTAATTTAACACAGTTGGGCTTTAACATTTGTTTCCTTAATAATGTATAGGTATCCTTTAGATTAGGAATAAAAAAGAATGCATATTAATTAAGGCTGACTGATTACATATTTTGGACTCAGTATTATTTACATTAAATTATTTATTGGTAAATTTACATAAGTTTAATGTTTCTTTACCCACCAATGATGTTTTTACTAAATTCAGAATTATTTTTAAGAGGGTAATAATTTTCAGTAATCTATCATAAAATATTAATAAAATACAAGCAAATTTCAATTTTCTAATAATATACAACCTTCTTTAAAAAAATCAATCTTCTCACATCATTAATTTAAATATTCATGGGTTCAAAAACTATATAATTGTAATTAATAGAACATATACATACTGTAAAATTAAAGTAATGCCTAGAAGTATAACAAAAATGGATAATCAACATTTTAATGAAATAAATGAATACTGCTAGCAACAAAAGAAACTAAATAAACAACAGGAAAATAATTAAAAATTTTAATAAAATTGCAAATCATTTGAAAGTCGAAAAAATTTTTACCTTAAAATCACCGTTCTATTTCCATAGGAATTTTCACTTTCTTCGATTTCTTCCTCCCTTTCTTCTATAAAAAAAAAGTCAATATAAATATTTCATAAGGATGTAGATATATTAAACTATGTACAATAAAAAAAAAGAATCACCCCATATAGCTTTTGATTGAATTTTTAAGTACTAGAACTCAATCTTGGTTCAAAAGGGTGATTTCAAATATGCTAAATAAATTAGCTCAGACCATGTTTTAAGATATGGAATCTGACACAAGAATTTATTGTCACTGAAGAATCATACCTTTTTTTAAGGATTTGGATTACTTATCCTCAAAATATAAATAATGAGTAGCAGAAATCTGGTCCCAATAGTTTGGTCAAGAGAGCGGCTGAAAATTTGGTCCCCTTAAAATTAATTTTACTTTTTGCATATTTCGCTATCTTTTATTTTTAATATTAAATTTATTTTTGCATATTTCAAGAATTTTTAAACAATTTGAAAATTTTCTGCACTTATTTATGAAATTTACTTATCCATAAATATTTCCATTAAAAAATTAATTTTTAATAGTCAAGAGATTTTGAATTGTAAAGCATACAAATTTTTAAATCATTTTAAAGAATGTAACTTATAAGGCAAAATACAAAGTGTGAATAGTTCTCAATTGACCATCAAATGGTTCTTGAGAAATCGAAATATAAATGTATGACTTAATTCCATTCCTCACTAAGTAATAATATTTATTACATAAAAAGTTATTCAAATATATATATTCATTTTTCTGTGTACTGAACATGCATAACTTACATGCTTCTTTTCGGG
Organism: Parasteatoda tepidariorum; assembly: GCF_043381705.1. Classification (NCBI taxonomy): domain Eukaryota; kingdom Metazoa; phylum Arthropoda; class Arachnida; order Araneae; family Theridiidae; genus Parasteatoda; species Parasteatoda tepidariorum. Next base: position 19,248,946 of record NC_092205.1, read on the forward strand.
ATTTTTTCGTACATAAAACTTGACTCTGTTTTCAACTTCAATTTTTAGTTGCTCCCCGTGAATTCCAGATGGATCAACTGAAAGAAAAAAATAATAATACAATAATCTTAACACATTTATCATGAGAGAATTGTTATTGTCAAGGATATATATAAAAAAAATTACCACTAAAGCAATCACTACGTGCTGCCAGAGAGCACTTGTTAGCCAAAAATCTTGACATGCGCCCTTTTGTTATTCGTCCATCTTGTCCAATTAGAGATGATTTGCTAATTGATGAAAATTTTGAACTGGCTTCCTTAGATTTTAAGGCCCTGTATAAAAAAAATACAAGAAGAACCAACTTACACAAATGCAATTAATAATTGAAAATTTTGATAATAAGATCAATATAAATTGTAGTTTATGAATAATTATAAAAACTATCTGTTATAAAAAATAACTACAATAATAAATTTGCAAAAAAATACCCATAAAAAAGTATTTATTAAGATAAAGAGAAAAATATCTCAATGCAACTAAATTTCTTAATGAATAAATCTTTACTATTTTAATGAATTCTTTAAAAAAAGTGTATATCTTGATCAAAAATATCAATTTTGAATTATGAAAATTATATTTTTATCATCAACCTTCTTTTTATTAACCTTTTCACCTTGATCAGTTTTAGACAAAAATATTAGTAATAACCTTGTACTTTTTTTGCATACTTTTAATTATGTATACTTATTATATATAGTACTTGTTATTATGTATGATATTACTTGTAAATATTAATAATAGCCTAATACTAATAATGGTTCCTTGGGAAGTGGTTAACTGCAGTCAACTGTAGATTAAAAATTTAAAATATTAATAGTAACAGAGTAACTGCAAACAGATAAAGAAAATTTTTAGGCTAGGTTATTGTAACTTGTGGCATACATTTTATTATTAATTTTCAGTTCTGTCCCATTTATATATAAAAAATATATTACAGAACTGAACATACGATATGAACGATTTCAGGTACCAATTATCTTCTTATAATGAATGTCCTGTTTTATATTTTGAAGTACTTTTTTATCTTAGCTCCTATAACCCCCTAGGAATGCTTTACTTATTTATACCTATTTAATGTTCACATTCCCTCTACATCTGCCTGACACATTAGCATAGAATTCGAAAACCGTTATATGGTTGCTGATGTTTTGGATTCATTAAAATTATTTCTCATGTTTTCTTTTCTGTCAACACATTTGAATGTGAAAGGCTAAGACAAACTATTATTAATTTAACATTAAATTTAATCCATTAATAGCCAATACATGAATTCCTAAACTTTCATTCCCAAAAACTGTGCTAACGTGCACATGAGACTCACATTTTGGATTTTTTGGTGAACTGAGGTGTCTTGTTGGGCAAAGCCCTGTAGCCACACCTACCAGACCATTTTCTAAATTTATTAATTTATATGTACACGAACTTTTTTTTAAACTTTGGTGCTCAATATGATTCTATATTTTTGATATAAAATATTTTTATTATTTATCGAATTTGATTCTTCATTAAAGCAGTTTCTATTGTTTAATATCTACATCACTCTGGAATAATATATGGACAGATGAAAACACATTAATCAACATTTTCAACTCATTGGTATTTCATTGAACCTCTTTAACAAATAGTTATTTTTTCAAGTGCCAATAATTTCTTAACAACGAATAAAAGAAAATGCAAACAAAATAAAAATCAAATGACAATACTAATAAGAGATATAAATCATTAATGAAAAATTTCAGTTAATTGCTATTATGTAACCAATCAACATTATTAAAAAAAATCAAATACCAACAAAAAAAAAACATACAACAATTATAAATAATGCTTCAAAACTTAAAACAACATTATTAAAAACATATAAGGAGTTTTCCTCCACAGTTTCCAATTGAACAATGTATGGGAATATGTAATGTCTTAAACTGGAATTGAAACTTTAACACAACCTAATATTCATACCAATATTTAGGACTTTCTGGTACTAAATATTTTATTTTTTTAAATTTTGATTAAACATTTTTTTAAAAATTTAACCTTATAGGTAAAATATAGTTCCTTCAGATTTCACCAAACGTAAAAAATCAAGTATGCAAAGCTAGTGTGCAACTTCAGCGACTACTTGCTAAAGCAAGTAAACATTGGCTTCCGTTTTATGTAGCAAGCGTACAATAGACACGTTTATATTGCATTGAAATATTAATACAAAATTCAACAGTTTACAATAATAGTGCAGGAATAAAAAGTTAACTCTTTCAAATACAGAATACATAAATAAGATGTTAAGACATCCATCTCAAATATTTAAAGTATTAAAAAAAACAAAATTTAATGAAAAAATACCTAAATAAAGATTTTTTAGCTCCTAATATCTGTACTGTTGATGCAGGCAATTTAGATAAATGTGTCAAACTACCAGCTTGATTTATCAATCGAGCACCAGCCTAAATAAAAAAGTGTAATGCAGATTTTAAAACATATATATATTAAAAATACTTTAACAATTCAATGTTTTTAATAGGTTCTAAAATAAATGCTCACCATTTCACCCATGAGATTTCCAAGACTAGGAGCAATGAGATGCATTTTAGATTTTACATAGTCAGTCTGTGTATTTTGTTGTTTCATAAGTGAAAGTATTTGTTCAACAATGTTAATTATATTATCCATATCTTCCACAGCAATTTCCATTCCTAAAATAAGAAAAAGTCCGATAAAATTACTAAAATAAATAAATAAAACTAGATTTTCCTCGAATGAAGATTCTTTATTAAAAAATTATATACAAGTTCTCAGGGTTTTAAATAATACTTAATAAATTAGAAAACTCCTATAACTTCACACCACTATATTATTTTATACACTATATTATCTACACATAATATTTCTACAATTGTATTACTATTTCAAAAAACCTTTTAAAAAAGCAATTAGTTTCTGGATGAGAGTTAAATGAGATGAGAGTTTAGCGAGAATTTTATAAAAAACTAACATAAAAATGTTATACTTAGCTTTTAAATATAAGATATTAAAATATTTTTATTCACTGATGCAAAATGTAACAACAATTGTTAGTTACTTGTTTTTTTCATTTAACTGAAATTAAATCGTGCAAAACTTAAATATTTTTTTCAATTTAAATAATTTTATACAGTAAATGTATTCTATCCTTAGTGGTTGACAATAGTAGAGAAAATTGTTTTATTTTTATATCATCACATACTTGTAAATTAACAAAAAAAAAACTTAAAAGTTCATGAATTAATAATGCAGCTTTAGAGCAATGAACTTTTTTAACAATTACTAAAAATTATCTGAATAAGAAAACAATATTTTCTTTAACATATTAGAGCCTAAATAAAGCAACTTCTTAATAACGTTCAGTAACACTACTAAACAGATTATTAAACACTTACCCATTGACTTTTGTGCATTTTTAAGAACGTTTTCAACTTTATTCTCATCTTTCAAAACACATTGCAGAAGTTCTTCAATATTTTCAGGCATATTTTTTCTATCTTTTATTACCTTCACGCACATAATATACTGCTGGGGATCAGGAACAAGCTTAAAAAGCTCCGGAAAATGGCAATCATAAAGTCTTCTGCAATGAAAAAGCACAACAAAAATTTAAAAAATAGATAATTTATCCTAGAATAACTAAAATATTAAAAAGATATTATGTACTTAAAGTGAAAAACTAATCTAGAGACCCAAATCCTGTGTTTGAGGCAACCTTCAAAAACCTCGTGACAATAACTTTTATGCAAAAAAACTAATTTGTAAAATTCATGCATATGCTCTGTTATAAAAAAAGAAAATGTTTCAATCTCCTTTTTAACTAATTTCTTAAGATATGTAAAATGGACCATCCAAAATTTTATATGATAAATCAAGTTCTAGAATAATTTAGAAATTTATGAACTGCAATTCCCACTTAAAAACTGACAAAACTCGAAAACTGAACTAGCCAAAATTAAAAATTCTGATTATAATTAAAATTACATTTTACACATGAAAATTGTACAACTGAAAACTGACAAGGCTTCAGCAAAAAACATGAAGTAACTCTGTTTAACCAATTTATCTCTTATCTACAGGCTCAAAGAAATTTACTAATCAAAAAAGTTGACAAATTTTAAATGACAATTTTAAAAAACAGAGTGCAAAACTATTATTTTCCCAATATTTGACACTATGAAAGATAAGGATTGAAGAATTGATTTTAACTATGAAAAATTTATATCAGCCAAAACATACATAGATTAATTTTATGTTCTATTAAAGAAACAAATATTTCATTAATTTGAGTTCTTGTCAATAAAATCATTACCTGTTTTGAAAATGTAAAAATGCAAAACATTTTTTTTAAATTCTTAAAATCTCTTAGAAAGAAAAACTTTAATCTACTTTTGGTCACTATATCATAACAAATTACTGAGATTAGATATTATAATAGACTTTAAAATAATGGATTGTGCACAGAATAACACAACATTGAAATAATTAGACAATATAATGGAAATGACATTAGATGTTATAATGAAAAATTCACTATAAAGGAGGTGTTAATTTTAAAACACAGAGACTATCTTTTTTCAAAACCATAAAATGATAAGGCAGTTTTTTTTAAAAGTTTAACATTAAACTAAGTTAAATTAATTTCAATTAAATTAAATTGGAAATTAAAGTTACAAATGTAAAATTTATTTTTAAAATAATAAAAATTTTAAAACGATAAAATTTTAAAATATTCTCACAAAAAAACAGCTACAATTAAATATAACTTTGAAAAAGGCAAGAAGTTATAAAAGTTTTCTTCACATTTATTATTATTATTATAAAGAATACAAGACTAGCATCTATTATACACTTATCTTTTTGAATTGTTTGAATCTATAATTTATAAGTTTATTTTCAAACGAATCTACAATAATAAAAAAAAAGTGCAGAATGCTCTTAATACACAAGTACAATATTAAGTTTCTAACGTACTAGTTGCCAAACCAAACCAGTTGCCTTACCAAAATTTCATTTAGGTGTGACGCAAAACAAAAACAGAAAATTTAATAATCTGAGGAGCATTAAAAAAAATTATGGAAATAAATTTTAAAATTAAAAAATATTATGGAAATAAATTTTAAAAAATTCTAAAATGCCAAACGAAACCATTCAATAAGACTGCCAAATGACAAACTTATGCTCAATATATTACTAATCATATTTTAATATAACATAGTAAAAAATAAAAAAACTTTGCTTTTTCAAGCAAATGAAGATACTTGATGCTTGATATTTGTAAAATGTGGTATTTTCAAAGCAACTTGAATATTCAGGGTGGCCACTCAAATCAGATTTCAAATTTCCCTGATTTTTCCAGATAAAAATCTTAAAATTTCCAGGTTTTTGTTTCTTTTTTCTTACAAAGTGGATGTGTACAAGAAAAGTGTCTATATTATAAAATATTTTTTTCAAAATGTTATTTTTTTAACATATCATCTTGAGAAAAATAATTTATTTTGGCAATTTGGCAAGATTTTTCATTTATTTTTCAAATGTATTGGTGGAAAATTTTGAATCAAAAATCATATATTGACCAACAAAAGAGTAAAATTAAATATTAATATATAGTTGGTTCTTTAAAAGAAACATTTTTTCAAAATATTTTATAAAAGGTTAAAATGAAATAGAAAAAAATTAGCTTAATGCAACAATTGTAACGATTTATCGACAAACATTGCTGTTAGCGATTGTAAAAAAATGTGTGATTGGTTAGTTAGCTGAGAAAAAATAATTTACAGATTTCTTTGAATGGGAGTAGAAAAGCTTTCAGAAAAAGAGTGCAATATAAAATCTATTATTATTAAATTATAACCAACAATTTTTGGAGAATTTAATAAAGTTAAAAATACAAAAACATTTTGTCAAAACAGAAAAAAAAATTACCACCAAAGTATCGGAACAAACTTGAGCCATAAATGAATTCAGCCCAAGGACAGACTTAAAAAAAACAGAAGTTAATATCCTAATCCCCTTTTCCATCTCCACCAGAATCTTTCCTAAATTACACAGTCCCATAGCGGTCAAAGGTTTCTGCATTCGTTCAGCAAACCGTTGGAGAATTTTATGTGGTATTCTAGTTTGACAGAGCTGTAATGGAGCAAATTTTGATGCAGACAAAGTATTGTTAAGTTAATGATATTTCAACTGTTTAGCGATACATTTCCGTCTAAAAAAGTGGGTATAATGGATGAAATAATTTAAATTAAGAAAATTAGTAAATAATTTAAATTAGTGAAATTAAAATTATCAAAGAAATTTCCAGCTTTTCTTTAAAATTCCCTGATTTTTCCAGGTTTTTATCCAAATTTCCCTGATATTTCCAGTATAAAAAAATTCTCTGATAATTCCAGGTTTTCCAGGTGGGTGGCCACCCTGATAATGCATGCCAAATGAACAAAAAATTATAACTAATAAATTAAAAGATACATATTACATAATATATTTAATAAATGGAGCTTAACAAAATGCTTTAATGACCAATAAATACAATTTTAACAAAAAATTTAAAATTCTCTTAAAATGCCGGTATAGTAAATAAAATTAAAAAAATAGCAAACTAATGAAGTTTTATTAATAAAACTGCACAATATCATCTATGCTCTGATTGATAAGGTTTGCAAAATATTTTTATCCCTTTTATTATTACTACTATTTTACTATTATATTACTATCCAACAAAATAACATAAATAATATCTAATATGCAATTTTCTCAACAAATATGCAATATAAAATATGCAAATATGTATGAATAAAATATGTAATTTTCTCAACATGATTCTAAAGTGAAACATCTATTTCGAAAACAAAATCTACACTTACCGAACTCTAAGAGCAAGAGTGTTTACATCCCTTTTCAATTGATCGACAACGTTCAAGCCGTGAGTAATCATGTTATCAACTTTGTTTATTGTCAAATTTACTTTAACTCGAGCAAAATGATGACCCATGGCAAGTTTTGATTTCATAATTGTATTTTCATCATGAAATGACTTCATCAGCTTTCGAAAATGCATCCGTATACCTATAACATCAAATAAGATAATGATGTTACTTTTTTTTTAACATATAAGGCAAATATTCATACTCATATACAAATGAAATTTTTTTTTTAAAAATTATATTTTATAAGCTAGTAACTAAGCTATGTATCTTATAAAAAATATGTAATAAAAAAAAACTTAATTAACAAATTTCATTTTCAATAATTGATCACTTTTTTCAATAAAATATTTGTTCAGATAATTATTCTTTTGCTTATCCGCTTAGCATTTAATTATACACTATCTACCAATAAGTATTTGGACACCTATGCAAATGACTATATCTGCGGTCCTGAGATTCGTCATGCCCTCTGCTGGTATATATCCTGTAGGAAACAACATCGAGATTAGTCCAATGCAAGATGCCTACTGGATGACAATGTGCTTCCTACGTTGCGGCAGTTTTACGGGGTGGACCCTTGTTACTTCCAGGACAACAATGCCAGCTATCATGTTGCGAGGTCACCAAGGATTGGCATGGTGCCAATGGGGTTTAATGGAATGGACTAGCCAGCCCAGACCTGAACCCTATCAAGAACCTTTGGGTTGATTGATTGATTGAATGTAGGGTTTAGTGGCACAAAGTCCAAAGGAGGACATGCTGCGCCACAAGAACCTTTGGGACGAGCTGGATCGCCAAATTAAGGGGTGCACTACCTGTCAAAATCAGTGAAGGAACTTGCATGTCTTCTCCAAACCGAGTGGAAGAAAATACCATTAGCAGTTACACAAGGACTTGTGGAAAGTATGCCCCGGAGGGTTCACACAGTAATTGCCTCTCCTGGAGGATCTACCAACTATTCTATTATGAATCAAGTTTGTTTTTCTTTTCAATCACAAGTGTACAAATACTTATTAGTAGATAGTATATAACACTATTTGATTTTTGAATGAAGTTAGTTCTCTCATCCTTTAAAAGCATTAAACTCCTGCTTGCAAAATAAGAAAAGGAATATTTTTACTTCTTCAGAAACAAATGAAAGTATAAAAAAACTTCTATAATATCGTTTGTTGGTAGGTATAAAAAAGAATTTTTAACGAAAATATGCTCATGTATAGAGCATATCATATCCTGTCTATTAAATTTTAAAACACTATTAAAACTTATGATTACACAGTCTTTTCCATTATTTTTTCTTTTTCAAATAAAAGAGGTTAGACTCTCAGTTCACAGTTTTATTAATGAAATCTCTATTGCTTAAGAGGTATTAATTTAAAAGGTTTTCAATTTATTCTCAAATATAAAAAAAATATAGTAAGCAAACATAAATTTAGTTGAATAAATATGTTTCCTATATATATATTTAAAATTTACATTACAAATTTTAAAAACATTTTCATTCATTTAAATTATCAAGTGATTAAAATCAAAGACTTTTTTTAAAACTAAATTGGTTAATATCTACAATTAAATTCAACTGATTTCAATCACTACACTCCTGATCATAGGAAGACAATAATCAAAAGCTGCAATATGAAAGAAACAATGGGGCTGAAACAAATGTTTAATATCCAAGCGTCAAAATAAACTAGAATTTTATTAATCTTCATTTACCTCTAATAATTTCAGTAACAGCTCCAGAAGAAGAACAATTAAGACCCAGAGTGTCTTTTATTTCAGTGGCTAATGCTGGATCTTGCACACCCAGCATTACACGCTGTGTAGATTTTTTGGACTTAGGCACATTGTTCTCTAAAAAAAGTTGCAGATCTTTGTGCAGAGAACCTATAATAACAACAAATATTTCGTAAAAAACAATAAATAAAACATCAAAACATACATTATCAACTAAAAATAAATATAGTATGCACTAGGGCTAGATATGTGTAATATTTAGTGTATATACTATGTCTGACTGCATTGATTTTGACCCTGTAACAAATGAAGCCACTGAGTATTTATTTTTAATAACATTTAGATGCCTGTGTAAAAATATCTTTTAAATACCTTTCAAGAAAATTGAATAAGCTTAATACATTTATAGAAATCTTTGACATCTAAGATGAACTACTTTACCAATTCCAGTACATATTTTGTTAAAATGAAGAGAAATATAGATCAAATTTATATCTAGACGATATTTAGAATTCTCACAATAGCTTTCTAAAAAGAAAAAAAAGTGATAAAATATTTTAAAAAGGCTTTCTTATTACAGTTAATCAAGCAATAAATGTAAATAATAAATAGCTTTAAAAAAGCATGATTCAAATAAATAAGGACTTTCTTAAATATATCACAAAAATGTAAGGAAAATAAACTAAAGCAATTAAATAATTTGTAAAATTATTACAAAGTTTATATAATTAAAAAATATAGAATCGTATCATACGCTAAAATAAACTATATAGGAGTCAACCATTATTTTCTTGTTTATTTTCCCAAACTTTCCACCCCTCTACATAGCACACCAGTTTCCTCCATGTTATTAGATAAAAACATTATGTATCAGAGAAAAATATTCGTCTAAAATTTTCCAATTTTTGAAAGTGTCAGAGGGGCAGTTTAATATTTTACTTAATATCAAAACAATTTTTTCTATGATGTTCAATTTGGTAAAGTTTGCACCCATTAGTTATTAATTATTTATGTCCTCAGAATAATCTAAATGCAGATCATAATCTAATCTAAATGCATATGCCCATGAAGATCAGCAAAAACCTAAGCAGGCTTTATGACTGAATAATGATCCCAAGCAAAAAACAATGGTTGTAGAAAAATTACAAACTTTTGGTCAAGTGGCAGAAAGAATAAGGCATTGATTCCATTTGCGTCAACTTATTTTTGTGCTTTTTTATTACATTACAAATAGTTCATGGAGCAAATTGAAAGTTCAAAGCAACTAGCATTTTGCTTTTGTTGGACATACTACTCTGCGTATCTAAGAACAAATGAAGAAAAAGCAATCATAGGTATCCTATCAAATACAAGTAACACTCAGGTTTTGTTTCTTACAATTAAAGTATTATAAATTTATTGGTATATTACCTAAATAATTAGCTTGTTAATATAAAAAAATATTATGAAAACATTAGTGTATCGAAATTTTCTAAGCTTTTGTTATTTAATTTTTAAACTCGTAAGAAATCATCTAAATAATTATTGTCAGGGGTCTGTCTAGGTTTTTCTGAAAGGTACCTACTTTGTGAAAATTTAGACATAATTTGTGAAAAATAAAAAATTGTATTTAAAAATCGCACAGAAATATTGTAAAAATATGGATTTATCGTTTCTTAAAGGATACAAAAATAAAATTTTAAGATAAAGAAATTTTTGAAACTACCGTTCTTCCTAAAATTGAATTTGTGAAACTACCGTTTTTCCTAAAGTTCAATTTGTGAAGGTACCGCTAAACGGTAGTAAATCCTGCATGGACAGACCCCTGATTGTGGTATACATGTTTAGAGTTTTTTAATAGAAGAACAGAAGAATTAGGAAAGAATGTTAATAGTTTGAAAGTAGCTGCGTTAATAAGTATATGGATACGAACCCTGTGGCAGAATTTCTTCGGACTTTCTGCGACTAAGGTACTTATAATAATAACAAAGATGTATATTACTAATTTAAAGTACAAAAATTCTGTATTTCCAACAACAAAAAATATATATAATTATTTTTATTGAATATGTAATATTTTTTTATTCCAATATTATGGGCAATATTCTCGCATTTTGTAGGGGAGAAAAACGCAACAAATATTTCTTTATCGCATTTTGTAAATTGTCATCAATAAAAATCATGAAATCTGTAACAGTAATTACCAAAAAACAAATGACGAAATCATGCTCTTCAAAAAGGGGTAACTCAAATGCGTGTCTCGTTCCAAGATTTGATAATTAAATAATATTAGATTTTAAAAACTATATGGCAATCAAAAGCAATAATTGCCACACAAAAAAGAAAGAAAGAAAAAAATAATTGAATTGTTGCCTAAAAAAGTAAATACTCGAATGCACGTTTTGAATTTGTCCTATCGTCTGAAATATATCGAGTTAATTAAAAACCTTGTAAAAATCAATAATTGCCGAAAATACAATCAAAACACTACACTGATTTATAATAATACTAACAGTGTAAATTTTAATGCGATAAAAAGTAATTATTTAAATGTGCAATTCCAATTTTACGCGTAAATTTCTGCAGGAAAAAAAATTGTTTTTTCTTCCCAAAAGAAAAACCTTTCTGCAAGAACTCTAACGCTCTGCGACAATGTCGTCGCCATTCTGCCACAGGGGCTATGAAAATATGGAAAATTAAGACCAAAAACCTTAGATAATAAAAAGATAATACATATATAAAAACATCTTGTTTTAATAAAAGTTTACAGCAGCAGTTTAATTTACCTGTAGAAACACACTTTAGGTTCTCCAATCCTTCCCTCCATGTTTCAAATTTTTGAAAGGCGACAAGGAAAACGACACTGCGAAATTTACTTATGTCAATGACACTATCCTGAACTTGAGGTAAAAAAGTTGCTATTTCTTCAAACTCTGTTGTCCGAAATAACGCGTAGCCAGTTGCATCTTCATATAAAACATATAGTTGATGCTAAAAAAGAAATTGGAAACTTAAAATAGCATGTGACATTACAAAAACTAAATTGAAAACTTTCAGGAGAAATATAAATTCATACATAAATCATATGAATAAAAGTGTCAGTAATGGAGATTTCAGGCATAAAATTTATTGTTAGGTGTGCTTCTTATTTTGGCAATTTTTTATGTTGACTTAAAAGTAAAATTTTTCCAACAATAAGAATTTGAGATAGAAATAGGAAAATGGAAGAGTGTATTAACAATAAACACTCCAAAATACAGAGCCTATTCCAATGGCCACACTCTAACGAAGAACAAGAAATAAGTTCAAACTATTTGCAAACGAAATAGTTCCACATCATACAGTTTTTTTCAATTTTTATTCCATGCCTTTACATGCAGACAAATTGTGAGAGCAAATTAAAAATACTTATAGCGCACACATAGTATCTCAATCTCAAATCACCAACTAATTTTCATTTAATTTCGCATAAACAATATATTTATAACAATAACTCAGATAATTTACATAGGTAGTTGTTATAAATACCTCTATATAGTTTTAAGATACATAAAGCTAAGATGGCAAATAAATAATTAGATATATAGGTTATATAAAAAGACATTTTTAAAAAGAAAAAACTGTTACCATTTTAGAAATAGTTTTAAAACCAACTCAAAAGTTGATTTAAAAATTATAATCAACGAGTAATAAAAATATCGACAATTTATAAACTGAACATGTGCGGCTACAAACAGAACTTTGTTGTTTGTTTACAATTTGAAGTTTAATAAGTGAAGTAAAAGTATTTATTTTGCTTTTGAGTTTTATATTAGCTATTCTCACTACTTGCAATTTTTTCGCATGTGAGCCAAAGTACTGGAATTGAAACCAATCAAAATCTCGTTCGTAAAAGATGCATACAGTGAAAATAGTCCTCTATTAGGAATGATCTCAAAATCTGTGATGTCATTTCTCATTTAGTCCAGCAGATCACGGAAGTTAAGTATCACAGGTTGCGGTCAGTGTGCTGGTGGGTGACCACTTAGATTAGTTTGCGTAGGGACCGAGGATGCGCAGTGTTGGTCCTCTTTAAATTGTTCTACCGTAAAGGGCTCAACTTCGCGTGCAGGTCGTTATGCTACCGAAGCAGGGGTTCCTATGGTTCCAAAGTATCCAAATGGGTTTTGAAGTATCGTCATGCCAATCGATTCTGGAGTATCACCATACCAATGGATTTTGGAGTATCCCCATCCCAATGGGTTTTGGCTATCCTTATGAAGCATCACAAAACCCATGGATCTCGGAGCAGTGGTAAGAAGATTTGTTATACGAATGTTGTTCAGAGCAACCCAATGCAGTTTGGAGCAGTGCTATGATTGTGTAACGTACTCAGCTGAAACGTTTTCACTCGACCACAATCAAATACTCACACAACCCGTGAGAATCCGGTGGCGGGGTATATATTCTCGAGTCTGAAGATTTTCATATTCATAATAATACAAATTTAGATGAGGAATATCTTTTGTCTCAGACTCCAAAATGTTTTCTGAACCAGACTTTTTTCTAGCCCTATCGTTGCATTACTGAAACATTCAAAGCATTCTCAGAAACATTCAAATCATCCTGATGAATCTTGGAACATTCCAATGGATTTGGAGCTTTACAAACCCCGTGGATCTCGGAGCATCCCAAAAGGATTCAAGAGCATTCCGAACCCCGAAGATTTTCAGAATATCGAAATGGATCTTGGAACATCACATATCTCATGGAGCTATCGAATTAATTTTGGAGCATCCCAAGTTTTCAGAGCATCCCATAGATTCAGGAGCATTCCAAAGAAGCATTGCAATACGAATGTTGTTCAGAGCAACCTAATAAATACAGTTCGAAGCATGTGATGAGTTCGTATGATTGTGTAAACATTTTCGGTGCTCAGTTGAAACGTTTTCACTCGACCGCAATCAAATGAAGTTTCTCTAAAATTCATCGGGTACCTCCGAAATCCATTTGACTGCTCCATGGGATTTGTGATGCTTCGAAATCCATTAGGATCCCTGAAACCCATTGGGACTTGAATCCATTGGGATGCTTGGAGATCCATCGGAATGCTTTGAATCTTCCAGGGACACAAAGACAGGACCAGAAAATAATTTTGCTCAGAAGAATTTCCTGGATCCTGAGACAAAAGCTCTTCATCAACCAACAATGTTAGCTCAGCCCACTTGATGTTATATATCCACCTCCTTCATGCAGGTACAGTCAACCTTCTTCTAACCTTTAAAGAGGCAATATCACGAAATGTGATGCTCTGTAATACATTAGGATCCTATTGGAATGCTCAAAAATTTTATTGGGATGCTCAGAAATCCATTGGGATGGTGATGCTTTGAATTTTTCAGTGACATAGTGACAGGAACAGAAAAAAATGCTGGTTGAAGCTCAGAAAATTTCCAAGTGCCTGAGACAAAATATTTTCCTCATCTAACACTGTAATTTGTATTATTATAAACATGAAAATCTTCAGTCTCCAGAATATATTCCCCATCCCCCGGGTTCTCACGGGTTATATGTGCATTAATTATATGTGTTGTGTAATTATGTGTATGTACGGGTTATATGTGTGGTCGAGTAAAATCGTTTCAACTGAGAACGTTATACAATCACAGCAATGCTCCGAACTGCATTGGGTTGCTCTGAACAACATTCGTATAACAATTCTTCTTACCACTGCTCCGAGATCCATGTGTTTTGTGATCTCCATAAGCATATGTTGCTCTGTAAACTATTGGTGTTGCTCAAAATCCATTGGGATGATGATACTTCAAAATCAACTGTGTGATGATGATACTCCAAAATCGATTGACTATCAAGGACATCAAGGAATCAAGGACATACTATAAAACCACTAAAATAACGTTGCTCTGAAATCTACTGAGATTTGTGATGATCCGAGATTCATGGGGTTTGTGATGCTCGAAGATCCTTTGTGTTACTCCAAACTCCATCTGGATGGAGATACTTTGAATGTATCTGGGAATTCAATTAAACGTGAAAAACACTCAAGGCCAGGACCAGAAAATAACTTTGGTTGGAGCTCAGAAAATAACTTTGGTTGGTGCTCAGAAAATTTTTTGGAGCCTGAGACAAAAGATCTCCATCAATCAACACTGTAAAAAAAAAATTTTTTTTTGAAAATCGTTAGTTGATGAAAATTTTTTGTCAAAGACTTCAGAATATTTTTCAAAACCCGATTCATGATTATGTATTTCTCAAAATCTGCAAATGGTTCACAAGATTCAACTCACGGGTTGTGTTAACTCAAACGTTTGATTATGGTCAAGGAAAAACGTTTTATCTGAGCGCTGAAAATGTTTACACAATCATAGCGACGCTGTATTGGGTTGCTGTGAACAACATTCGTATTGCAATGCTTATTCGGACTGTTCCAAAATCTATAAGTTTTGTCAAGGTCCATAATGATAGTGTTACTCTGAAAACTATTGACATTTCTACAAAATCCATTGGGACAGCGTTGCTCTGAAATTCATTGGGATGCTCCATGACGCTGCTCTGAAAACTATTGGTATAGCCTTCTCCGAAATCCGTTGGTATAGCATTGCTCCGACATCCATTGGACTGCTTAATGGGATTTGCGATGCTTAGAAATTTATTGGGATGGAGCGACTTTGAAGTAGCGTTGCTTTGATATACCTTGGGATGCTCGGAGACTCTTTGGGATGGTGAACTCTGAAGGTTTCTGAGAGTACTTGGAATGTGAATGACACACAAAAGCAGGGTCAAAAAAAACTTTGGTTAGAACTCAGAAAATTTTTCTGTAGCCTAAAAAGTTATTTATCAACACAATACAGTAAAAAATTTAAATTGTTAATTGACTCAGATTCCAGAATACTTTTCCCAACCCGATTCATGATGCAGTGCTTTTCAAATTCTACCCATGGTTCACAACTCACGAGTAGTGTTGGCTCAAGAACTTGATTGCGGTCAGCTGAGCATATTTCCAACATCATAGTGACGCTGCGTTAATGCAGCGTCGCTACCCAATTGGGTTGGTCGGAGAAACATTTGCAGATGCACTGGATTTCTATGAACAACATTCATATTGAAATGCTTCTTTGGACTGCTCCTGAATCCATGTGATATTCAATAGCTTTAAAAAGTATTGGCGTTATTTCAAAATTTTTTGGTTTAACGGTGCTCTGCAATCCATTGGAATGCTCCATGGCATTGCTGTAAAATTCATTAGAATGCTCCATGACGTTATATTCAGACATCAACTCGTGTAGCATTGCTCTGCAATCTATCGGTATAGCGTTGCTCTAAAATCCATTGAACTGCTCTATGGAATTTGTGATGCTTCGAAATCCATTGGGGTGGTTATACTTTGAAATAGCGTTGCTCTGATATCAATTGGGATGCTCCAAGATACATGAAGTTTGTGATGGTCCATGGGAATTGTGATGCTTCGAAATTTATTGGGATGGTGCGACTTTGAGGTAGTGTTACTCTGATATCCATTGGGATGGTGATACTCTGGTTTCTGAGAATGCTTTGAATGTGAATGATACCCAGGGAATGGACCAGCAAGAATTTTTGGTTGGTGCTTAGAAAAATTTTCTGGAGTCTGAAGTTATTCACCAACAGAGCACTGTCAAAAAAAATTTGTTAATATAAATATATTCTCCAACTCAATTTACGATTATGTGCCTTTCAAATTCTACACATGGTTCGTGACTCACGTGTAGTGTGAGCACAATTATTTGTTTGCGAGCAGCTGAGTATGCTTACAACATATGGGGCTGGTCTGAACAATATTTGTATTGCGCTACTTCTTTGGTTTGTTCCAAAATGCACAGGGAAAGTGTTGTTCTGAAAACCATTGGAATAACGTTGCTCTGAAATCAAGTTAGATGCTCTAGAATCATTTGTGATGCTTCGAGATCTATTGAGATTTATGATAATCCAAGAACTATGGAGTTTGGGATGCTCTTAAATCCAGTGGGATTTAAAAAACGACCAGAAATTTTTTGAAAACCAAGTAACTCAGAACGCAGGACTGTAGAAAAAGAATTTTTTTTATATATAAAGTCGGCTTATAAGGAGAGTTGAGTTTTGCTGGCTTCAGTTCCAGAAACTTTTTTGGAGCTCACACAACTTGTGGATTCAAGATTGCTGGTGTTTCCATATCATGGAGATCGTAGTGGCTTGTCCTTGATGATTTTAATACCTGACTTGGTTTTTAGATCTCAACAATGGTTGTTTAGATTCAGGGTTTGGAAATATTTAGGTAGTTAATATAGAGCACTCCATATGGATAAGAAAGAATCAAAATAATTTTTACAAAAACGATAAAAAGTACTACAAAGATAATAGTGATGATTTATATTGCACTGATGTCTAAAACTTAAAGAAATTAGAGTATTTATAACAAAGTATTCAAATTGTAATATTAAAATCTCAAACAAAAAAATATTCAAATTTTTATATTCCAAAAAGCTTTGATGACCCCGATCGTAGAACATGTTAAAAATATTTGTTCTTTAAATAATTCTTTGCTGAGTTTTAATTTGGTCTAGAAAAATAGTTCTTCTAGATTTAGAAAAATTATTATACAAATTCCACTGTCTGTTTTATTAGCAACTTAAAGATTAATTTTAAGGATATAACTTTGAAAATCAAGGAACAGTTTCTTTGAATTTTGATCTTTCAAAAATTTTTTATTTATATGCACCACGATCTGTGACTACAGGTGAAAATTGAGAGTGTTATCAGTACATTGATGACCAGTAATGGTAACCAGTTCATTTCTGACCAAAGTATTTTGAATAGTTCTACGAAAAAATGATGCACATTATTAAATTTTAAAATTCTTATTCAAACAAAGTTTACTTTTATTAGGGGTGAATGCGAGCCCAACTAAAAAATCCTGAAAATTTCTCGAGTAAAATCAATAATGACGCATTTTAAAAAATTTATGTCTTCATAAATTTAAACTATTTATATTTTAAAAACATGAAATTCTAAAAAAATTATATGCTGCATAATTTAAATGAATAATTATGTATAAGTTTACTTTTATGTCTAATCACATTTATTATTCTAAAAGAAAAAATATTTACAAATGAAAGATATGCCAAGTATAAATTCTAGCTCTAATACTTCTAAATAAAATAACAAGAATTTTTTGACATAAATGTGATCGATGATTTATTGAAACTTCTAGGCCTTGGATTTCCGGATTGCGGTAAGTGAAAAATCCGGATTTTTTCCGGAGCAAAATCATCTCTGTTTTATGAAAATAAATAAAAACTAATAAACTTAATATTTATTAGGTTATAAAATGATATTATTATAAAATGATTCAAATTGTAATACATTTTTAAATAAATTTTTTAATTTTAATGAGTTAGTGATGAATTAAATTAAAGAAAAAAATATGAAAGATTTATATAATATGAATATAAAATTTATTAGCAGTAAAACATCGCTGTACATAAGGAACATTCAAATGGCAGCATTTGAAATATTTAAACATACAATAAAATTATATAATATTGCCACAACACATATGGAGGGTATTATAAATCTAATTGGATAAAATTATACTAAAATTATTTTGTTCATTTGAAAGCTAATTTTTCTCATTTTGTTAAAGTACAAAATACGTTTGTCAGATAAACAAATAATTATAGTTAAACTTTACTTGACATTTATTAGTATGAAACAGTTTCTTAAATGACTAGATACAAATTAGATAAAACAAAATAACAAATTCACATTAAATATAAATAGTTTCAGCTTAACTTCCAACTTATAAAGTGAAGGCAACAAAGTAACTATATTAATATATTATGGATAGAAAGGATTATCATTAAACATAACAGCTATAGTTCAAAAATTAGCACTGTTCAAAAATTAATTTTACCTATGAAAAAATGTTTTATGATGGCAGTCAAAATAAATCATGACTAGATGAAATTAATTGATTTTTGAGACATTTTCCAAACTGTTCCAAAAATAACATGTTACTCATGATAATTAGTATAATTGCATATTAAAATTATATATCATGGCTAAAGAAGGTTATTATAGCAGTGATATAACATTATGGAAATAACAATTTATGTATGTGAATGAGAAAATATTGCACTATATGATGTAAATTACTTAAAACTTTTTAACTAGACACTGCAAAAAATTACTTCCAGGTTGGATTTGAAAATAAATAAGGCTTTATTAACAACCCGAGGCTTGATATAGGCTACCATTTTTGAAAATTTTAAAACAAAAACAAAATAAATCTATACAGCTTATGATGCCTTTTTTAAAACTTTTTAAAAAGAAAAAATAGGAGCCTAATAGGTAAAACTGGTAGAGATAGCACCATTTTTAATTTCTGAATTTAAATGGTAGGCAAAATGATTAACAAAAACAATTAAAGTTAAGTGTTCAGCTATTTTTTTTAATCAAAATAATGTAGTCTACAAAATAATCTAGTATAACCTACATATTAATCAAGAAAAATTAGAAAAGAAACAAAATAACCAATAAGTAGATCATATTTCACATTGACCAGAATATTATTGCATAGTATGAATATATTATAAAAGTTTCTACATAAGTTTTAAAACAAAACTTACACTTGTTTCATTACATATATGGCAGATTAAGCATGAGAATAAGGCATTCATATCATAAATTAAATATTTGTTCACAAATAAATTATAAATGATAGATATTAACTTAATATAAATTTAAAAATCTATCTCTGACATGTTATTATATCAAAATAAATGGCGCAAAAAAAGTATAAGTGTCTGCAATAAATAAAAAGGTTACAGGAATGAATAACTTGCATCTTGCAATGTTGAAAGGCAAACTAACTCTGATTGTAGCGTTAAAATATTAAATCCAGTGTGTGTAAAAGAAAATGCTAAGACATTTTGAAATAACTAAAAAAGCAGATTTTACTCTAAACATCAAAAATTGTGATGAAAAAAGTAACATATGATATAAAAAGAAACCAAAGTTTATTTAACAGTGTAAAAATATATAGTATTCTTAAGATTTAAAGTATCTGAAAATGTTTATCAGATTCTAAATGTATATAACAATTTGAACAATTACAGTAAGCAATACATTTCTATTAAATTTATAAAATGTTTAATAACTCAGTTACATTCGATTATTTAATTTCTAAATTTTATAAACATCAATTAAATTTTCTATTTTTAACAAATTAATAGATAAAATTCTCTCTGTAATATTCAACACTGGAAAGATAAGAAATGAGATTATGTTGCTAAGTTTTCTGCAAGTTGTCACACAGAATATAAAAATGTCTTAAGGCAGATCAGTTTAACAATAGTAACTTGAATTATTCTCCTACAAAGTGTTTTCTAATCTACTGTTGAATTACAACAGTTAAAGCGTATTAAAAAGAGGCTGTTTTTAATCGATAAAACATTCACATTTAAGATTCAAATGTTACAAAAAATAAAAATTTAACGAAGTGAAACCTTTAAAAAGTGTAGAAGTATAATAGGATAATCTGTCATTATATAGTAAAAACAGAAGCTGGATATACATCAGTAGTAAATATATGAATAAATTACATTAGGAAGGCTTTCCTAATTGTTCTGCTTTGATATCATGGAATAGAAGTACAATTCTAAAAGAGGAAAAAAAATGAAATCAAACAAACAGACACAAAAAGAAGTATACATATAATAGCAAACATATAATAAGATTTTTTTTTTATGCTATCGAAGTAGTTAAAGGTAGCAAGGCCGCCTCAACCACCTCATTGATCCCTAGGTAAAACTAATATGTATATATATATATTTAATAATATAATGAAGACAAAAATAAAAGATAAAAGAAAAAAAGAGATTTGACTAAGAAAATGAAAAAAAAAATAATAAATTTTATTTACTGTGAAAAAATTAAAATTTTTTTAAAAAATTGAAAAATAAAATAAGAAACGATATTATCTAGTCATCAGCTCACGCGATCATATGCGCAAAAAATAGTACTTTCTTATATTGTATTTATATAACCAAAGCAAAATATATCAATACAAAAGTGTGAGGAGCAACAAAATTTTTTTAATGAAAATTGAGCTTATTAAGCAAAAAATGCAAAATAAAACAATTAAACAAAAAAAAAATTCAAGAAAATAGAGAATAAAATTCAAAATATAATATATAAAGTGACTAGCGAATTCAAATGTAGTCATAATTAAAGGCAGTTTTCAAAAATTTTTTAAAATGTTTTTATAACAAGATTTCCAGATATATGAAAATAGAAGCGTACATTTTAAACTTCTATTTCCATATTTTGAAAACTTATCTTCATTAATATGGACAGATGTCAAACATTAATATTTCTATATATTTATATTTAAATATTTTAATCATAAACATGAATTTTATTTAATTTTTTTCTGGCACTATAAGGCAGTAATCTAAGTTAGCTTAATGTAAGGCCCTTAAAGATTAAAAATAGAATTTCATATCTGAGAGGTGTTGCATTGAATAAAGAATTAGCTGTTATATTTACTGAATATGAATATAAAGTTAAGACATAAATGAAAATAAAATTTAGGAAATATGTAATGCTTATAATGGCATGAGATTATCTTACTTGTCATTTTTAATTCCTAAAGCTTCAGATATAAAAGGATATAATTTTGAAGCATATAATGGGTTATTTTCAGCACTAAAGACATTTATAGACCACAGATTCATCCAACATGTAGGTTCAGAGGATCCTCCACGCACCATCCTTTGATCGGTGAAAACATTGACAGTAACTTTCTAAATTTAAATAAATAAAAACTCAAATTAAATATGAAAAAAAAATTTATTTAGAATTTATTTTAAATTATTAAATTCAGTTCTCTCTTAACCTTTGATTATAAAGAACACACATGTACGTTCAAGATAGATATTCTACTTTTCAAGCAAGTAGGAGTACTTCTAGCTCAAGCAGGAGTACTTGTCAAACAAATTTAGACAATATTCTTTATAGATCAACAAAAAGTGAAATAAAATACAAAATTTTAGTCAAAGTATATCTTTACAGTATGAAAATAAAATAAAAAATCAATCAGTACAAATAAAATTACACACAAATATAATTCAAGTTCAAGTAATAAATAATGCAGCTTGCTTCGGTTTTAATAAAATTGGTGCATCTTGAAAGGATATAAGAGCTCTAGTTCAATTAAATAAGGATGTATATTGATTTTTGATAAACTTTAGTAAGTAAATTTTCCACAAGATTTTAAAAATTAATTTTATTACCAATGATTGTAAAAAACTTTTTATCTTGATTCAAGGTACATGAAGATTATTTAGAAAAAGATTATTAAAAATATCCGTATAAAATTAACATGCATTCATTTTTATAGCATCTAAAATTTCTTAAAAGAAATATTACCTCAATAGGCTTTGATAGCACTTCAGCAAGAACTTTACAAAGTTCAACTTCAAAGTCTTTAGGTACATTTGTGCCTGGTACATTGGTATAAAATACGCAAAGAGGCATTCTGAAAAAGCAAAAAGTCAGTATAACAAAAAAGCTAACATTCTTTAATAACATAGATTGCTTAATTTTTAAAGCAAGTATAACCAATCAGTTGTGTATAGAAAAATAAAGATTAAAAAAATATATTTTATTTATTTTTAATTCATATTTAGTGAATTTTTTTATTGTATAACATAATTAACACAGTAAATTAGATTCTAATGTGCACAGTAAAAAATTAGGTTATTAATTCATTCATATAATTGCATCAACATTTTAAATAGAGCTCTCATCATCATCATCATAGTTGGCCAGACAGCCCAATGTGAACCAATGATTTCCTCTGAAGATTTCTCCATGCCGACTTCCGATTTACCTTTGATCTCCAATTCCTTTCATTAATTGCGATGAAATCAGACTCCACTGAGACAGCTCATCTCAACCGCGGCCTCCCCCGCTTTCTTGTTCCATAAATCAAAAAAGCAGTATCTTTTTTATTGTATTGTCATCACTTATTTGAATCACGTGGGCCATCCAATTCATTCTATTTATTTTTATGTATTTAATAATATCTATAATGTTGTTTATAAATCTTGTACAGTTCAAAGTTAAATCTCCTTTTCCAGATATTGTTTTCATTTACTCCACCAAGTATAGATAGAGCTCTAAGCAAGCTAAACACTATTTTTTATGACTCGAATACAGCGAGATGCAAAAGGTTAAACTAATAAGTTCTATTTCAATTTGCTAGTAAGACAGAAAAAATATCAGACAGCAACAGCTTATGAATTGTTAGATTTACTACAGCTTTGTCCACCATTATTAAAAAATATTAACAGAGATAACATCGTTTCTTGATGGTAAAAAAAAAAAAAAAAAACATCTGAAGACATGAAAGAAATCTTGCCTTCCTTATTAATTTCAAAAAGCTAGAACAATCTAATATTTGTGTAACGTGAAGTGGAAAACTTATAACACTGAAATACATTATAACTGTAACTAAAAGGGGAGGAAACTAAATTGAATTCATCTTAGCTTTAATTCACATGGATAAAATATTTACATTGTATGCAATCTGGCTTATGATTTCAGTTAAGAGCGTGAATTTAGAAGAATAAAAAAAATCTACACTGGTTTTCATATTAACTTTTTATAGCTTAGAAAAATTTCTGTATCGGTATCCAAGTCAAAATAGTTGTCAAACTTTGGTAACATCCTGGTAACGACTCTTAAAAAACTAAAACATCACAGAAGGGGAACGAGGAGACGCAGAACAGATACCGATACGAAAATATCCCGGATAATTTTATCTATGGGCAAAATGTTTTTTTAATTTGTGAACATACAATAGAAAACAGGAATGACTTTATAACATGTTAATTGGTGGAAAATAGCAGAGCATTTAAATACGTAAAATTATTGTATTTTATTACACACAAAAAAAAATTGTGAGTAATAATTGAGAGAGGGAATAAATTAACAATACTTCTCTATCAATATCGAATTTGTGCAAAGTATCAATTTAGATATTCACAACAGATATGACTTTCAAAATATATGACCTCAAAGTACTAAGTGTATTTGATAAATAGGGAATGAAAGATGAGTGGAGAATAAACGGGTTCAGACAGTTCTTTCAGTTCATCAAATATGCTGAACTTATTATACCCTCGTGCCAGACTAAAGCATTTAAAAAGTAGAAAATATTTTTGTTTGTGTACGTCATAATTATACAAACAAATGATGCAATATTAAAATAGCAATGCCATAAAATTAAAAAAGGTAAAAATAAATTTTTGGAGCGTTTTCTTATCATCGCCAATAGCATATTACAACAGCTAACGTGAAACACAATAAAAGGAGATAAAACTATGTAGTTTTTGTAATTGCGTATTGATAGAGAATTTACAATAAAGGTGCGCTAAAATCTAAAGTTTCCAGACTGGGTAGAAATAGACCACCCGGAAGCGTTCACAGTCGCAAATAAACAAAATTAATCCACGAGGATTATAAATTTTCCGTACAGGATATTTGTACATTTTTATTCTCATAATGGGGAAAAAAGGAAAAGTTGGAAAACAAAGAAAAGATAAATTTTATAAATTAGCTAAAGAAACAGGTAGGTTTTGTGAAATTAATTTGTATTCATTAAATTTCTAGACCTTTTGGAACATCAAAATTTTTTGACAAATATATAAGTCGTTTACCGTCAAACAGTAGATATTATAATTGTATTAATTTATTTATAGAAACCAAAAATTTAGTTATTTTTTTCATCTTGTGACATAGGTTATCGTTCAAGAGCATCTTTTAAACTGATTCAGCTGAATAGGAAATTTGAATTTCTTCCAAAATCTCGAGTATTAATTGATCTGTGTGCTGCACCAGGAGGATGGCTGCAAGTAGCACAACAAGCTATGCCAGTTTCTAGTGTTATTATAGGTATGTAAGTTCTGCAGATTGCATGATTTCTATTCCTGAGTTTATAAAAATCTAATCTAATTTAGAAATATATTTAAGGAGAAATATATTGTTCTCTTATTATTTGTTATTCACACAGAAAAAAGATCAGGTTCTGCAATAACCAAGCTGTGATGTGCAACAAATTTTGAAAAAAAAATCACATAAAGGGACCAACTCCTGGAATATAACCAGTAATTACTCCCAAGCACAATTCTATTTTTTTAGCATTATTAAAAAGTAAATAGATTTATCTTTACCCTGCCAATAGTTACCATAAATAATTTAAAAAAAGAGTGGATTTCACTATATTTCCAACTAGCATGTGTAAATTTTTTGTGTAATTCATGGATGCGAGTTGGAAACTCATGAACCTAGGTATTAATAAAATATATTAATCCTATTAATAAAATATATTAATCCATGGAAAACTTGTCATTCTGGTTCTTATTTGCATCTGCAAATCTAACAGTGTTGAATCTCCAGTGTGACTGCCTATCTGCTTGTACGAAAACATACTGCTGCCCATTAGCTCTTATGTGTCATAGATTCTGCTGGATGAAAGGAATTTGAAAGTCATTATTTCTCTTTTGGATCTGGCAGCAAGCATTTTTTGCGTATTTGATTTGCACCTTTTAAAATTTTCATTAGAAAGATTCATGCATATTATATTTTTATTAATTTTTTAAGTATATATTAAAGTTATATTATGTATTATGTTATGTTTATAATAGATAAATGTAGATTGCTGCGCTGAACTAACCGTGATATCTGTGGATTTTATGACAGTTCGTAGCATCTTAGCAGATAATCTGCAGCAATTTTTACTCACAAGGCTAAAAGTTTTGATTATGAATTATTTGCCACTGCAGATAATACCTTGTAAATTACTATGATCAAAAATCTATTTTCTTTAGTCCTCTTTTTCTGCAAAGGAGAATTCTGAATATTTAATGTCAATTACAATTTTATTTGTCAGAAAAAAGTTGCCGAAATTTTTTTCCATGTAAAATTTTTTCTTACCTAGTTTCAGAGCAAAAAGCATGCATGAGTAAGATTTGATAAAATGTAAAGAAATGCCTTAATTTGTGTGAGTTATTTTAATGAAAACAACAAACTTCTAACTAAAATTCTTTCTTTATTTCAACATAAAATGATTATATCAAGTATTATAAAATAGAAGACTGCTTCTAGTTAAACAACACATAGTTGTAAGTAACACATATCTCCTATCAAAAAACTGACACACACCCAACATTAGAATAAGTGAACAAGAAGCACCTACTGACTATGTTCCAAAAGCTATCACACTGCTGTCAACTCTGCATGGCCCCACTCATTCCATCTCATGCAATTAAACGCTGAAATAATAAGTGTAAGACTAACAAATTATAAATAAAATCGTAAATATTATCTAAATACAAAACGTAAACATTGTGACAATTTGCAATCATATCTCCTGGCAAAAAAAGGAAAGGAAATTTTTGTTTATTATAAGTAAACTACCAAATTTTCAGCTGTCTAACTTTAAGCGTATAATATCAGTTAAATGTGTGTTCGAGGG
Organism: Parasteatoda tepidariorum; assembly: GCF_043381705.1. Classification (NCBI taxonomy): domain Eukaryota; kingdom Metazoa; phylum Arthropoda; class Arachnida; order Araneae; family Theridiidae; genus Parasteatoda; species Parasteatoda tepidariorum. Next base: position 19,275,196 of record NC_092205.1, read on the forward strand.
ATATCACTAAAACTATTTACTATAACCAAGTGTTTACACCATATCCCAGGTTCATGCTAGTAAAGATTAACTGATTAAAATATATTAGAGAAAGTAATCACACTAGAATTATTGATTAAATATTTAACTTAAAAAAATTATTCCTCATTATTTGCAATTTTTTTCTCTATTTACAGGTTAAATAGAGGAAGGTTTAAAAGAAATAATAGTAAAATCTATGGAATTTAACTTTTTTTTCTTTCTCCCTACCATTTAACAGCATGTTCAAAATTCGTGTTACAATTGACACATACATTTGTAGCATGAAAAAAGTGTTCTTCACAAAATAATCTGGAAGCCTTATCCAATTGCTATAAAGCTAGCTTTTTAAATTTTATTCTAGTTTGAGTTACAATGCCTCTTTTAAAGCAGCTGTAGTTATTGGCGCTGTTAAAGCAATTATAATTACTTTTCTAAATTCAGAATACAGGAAAGGGTAATTCTACACTGATTTTTTTTCTTCTTTTTCATTAAGATATCTTTATTCAATGGCAAAAAATATCTAGCAATTTCATCAAAAATTTTATAGAACTGATTTCACTCCTGGAAAAATTGAGGAGTAAAACTCAAATCCAGTGTGTGAAATATGTGTTTAGATGCACATTAGAATATTCTGCTTTAATCTATCTCCTCTCTCCCCGGACTAACATTAGTATTAAACATGTAATAAAGCAAATCAATTGATTATTTTTGTCTTGACTTCTTCACTTCACTGACTTTATGTTTTTGAGGTATGTGTAAGATTTTGAATTAACCTAAACTTAATATAAAAATCTTATTTATGATAAAACATGTTTATACTAACATGCCATCTTCTAATCCAACACTTTATCTTGACAAAATATGACACTGACTTTATAAGTGCCACATGATAAGTGTGTATTTTTGCCACATTATAACTGTTTATTTTTTTTTATTTATTTGTTTAATTACTTTTTTTAAACGAAAATTATCTACAAATGTAAATAAAGATCAGTTTGAAAAAGTCATTAAATAATGTGATATGTAAAGAAAAGTGTAAAATCAGAACGTGAAATATTTTTATTTGTTATTGATTTGTTAATTTTGATTCTTTTTTTGATGCTAACTCTCTTCATAATGTTTTTGTGCTGTATTGAAAGCTGTTTTTCTAATTAATTTTTATATAGGTATTGATCTTGTACCTATAAAGTCCTTACCAAATGTAATTACATTTCAAGAAGATATAACAACAGATCGCTGTCGCCAGGTATGCTGTTTATATACAGAATAATGTCACTTATATTATATTTTGTCACACTCATAATTATATGTAATGCAAAAATTAATTTTTTATTGATTGGTTGACTGTTAACTTAGTGATTTCTATTGGTTAGGTATTGAAAAAGCAATTGAGCACTTGGAAAGCAGATGTTGTTCTCAATGATGGTGCTCCTAATGTTGGTCAAAACTGGATACAGGATGCATTCACTCAAAGTAAGGAATTCATAATCAAACCATTTCTTATTTAATCACAAGTCATATTATAAAATCTACTATCATTGTATTTTGTTTTATTTTCATTAGATCAACTTACTTTAAGTGCATTGAAGTTGGCAACAGAATTTCTTGTGAAAGGTGGCTGGTTCATAACAAAGGTTTTTCGATCCAAAGATTATTTATCACTTGTTTGGGTATTCAAAAAGTTGTTTAAACTTGTAAGTTTTTTTATTTCTACATTTATTTAATTAATAAAACCTTTCCTATTTATATCATAATGACTGCATATGTTTCTTTTAGGTACATGTAACAAAGCCACAAGCCTCTCGAAATGAATCATCTGAAATATTTGTGGTTTGCCAAGGGTATCGAGCTCCCGATCGGATCGATCCTAAATTTTTGGACGGCTCTCATTTGTTTAAAGATGTCAATCAGAAAAATGTTGAGACAAAATCAAATCTTCTGGCAGTCACCAATAAGAAACAGAAAGCTGAAGGCTATGAAGATGAATCGTCTGTCTACAGCACACTCCAAGCTTCAGAATTCATCTTTTGTGAAAATCATCTTGAAAAACTCAGTAAATGCACTCAGGTAATCTTCATAAAGAATAAAATAAGACAAAAAATGTTTGTAGAATTTTTTAAAAATTATATTTGTGCTATTATTTGTTGGCTTTAATAGGAGCACCATATAAACATGCAACATATTGCACCATAAAATTATGTCAAAATATATTGATTAATAAGCTAAACTAATAAAATCACATCTTTTTCTTAATATTTTATTCAGTAAATAAAAAATATAAGCATAAAAAATCAAAGCTTCTTTTAAACAAATTAAATAAATTTAACTGTAAAATAATTACTTTTTAAATAACAAAATAAGTGTCAAATTTAATATTACACTGGTTCTAATTTTAATGATAAAGAAATTTATATTTTTAGTGCTCGAATCATATAAATGTAATTTTAAATATATTGCATGATTTATTGTGCTATTCTATTTTATTTATTTATTTATTATTATTTTTTTTGAGCTGCTTATTTCTTTGTTTTTACCTGTTTATGTACATTTAACTTCATTCGTGATTGTCTTGCTGCATGCATTTCCAGAATACTACATTTCCTTATGAAATTCGTCATGCTAGTCTAATATTTAAATGCTCAAAGTATGTTGACTTGTATGTGCTAATTCAATTATAGCACAAAAATATATTGGCGAATGTCATTGCCATGCCATTTCAGCATTTTTTATTCTAATGGGTTACATGATTAAAATGTTAAATTTTCTCAAAACAAGTCAATATAAAAATTATCATGCTTTGCTGTATTATATTGAGATGTAGCCCATTAATTTTCTTGAGGAACTTTATACTATCATACTGATATGTAACTTTTTGTTGTTGTTTTATTTAGCCGTGTAATTTAGTTCATTATTTAGAAATTTGCTCACTTTTAGATTATTTTTGATGATGATGACATAAGAGATCACAAGTTAACTACAGATGAAGTGAAAGAGTGTTGTAAAGATATTAAAGTTTTGGGAAAAGCTGATCTAAAGTTAGTCTATTTGAATTACTAATCATTCAAAACTGATTATTTATCCTATACGTATAGCTATTTTTTTAATAATATTATAACTTTATTCATAAAATCTTATCGCCTTTCATACGGAGATTTTTTTTAAATGTCATAGCTATATTTATGTTTTATTGTTTGATTATTTGTTTAATTGATTTGATTTTGATACTACGAAATATGAATAATTCAAATTGATGTTTTTATTAAAGACTTCATTATCTTGTCATAATAGTTTAAAGTGCAAAAAAGGGAAAAAATATTTGTTCATTAATATTTTAATACCACTTAGTAGCTATATCATATTGAAACTGTCTATATCACTGTCTATATCATATTGAAATGTTGTATTTAATTTTTGTATGCATTTTATTATTTTAGGCTACTATTAGGTTGGAAGAAACAGATGGCATCAATTGTTAAAGGAAGTGAAAAACCTGAGGAGAAAAGGTAATCAACATTATTTATTCAATTAAAATTTGAAATTTTTTATCTATCGGTAATTTTAAATCTGTCCAGATTCATTGTAATTTTCTTCCCTGTAATTATTTATTCATTTTTTTTCACTTTCTATTTCTCATTCGTTGTGTTAATTTTTTTAAAAGTTTTAGTCAAGATTATATTAAAAATTGAACATGATAACTGATTATTCTCCCAGTTTAAAGTTTGTAAAAGTATGCATTTTTGGTAACCCTGTATCTTTTTTAGAAATTACAGGATTATTAAAAATCATCCATATTTTAGATTCTCCTAACCTGGTAGATTCTTCTTGTCTTGTAATTTGGTCAGTTTAATATAGATAAATTTAAATCTTAAGGTATTATAATTTTTTTTTTTACTGTAAAGACTTCATTTTATTGGATGTTCTGTTATTGTCTACATTTACTCTATTTGTAACATTTTCCTCATGTGGCAACAAGAAAGAAGTACTTTGGAAGTTCATGTATCCAATGTGTTTTGTGTTTCTCTTACAATCTCTTTTATTATAAAGATAAATTTAATTTTTTCTCTTTTATAATCAGAATTTTAAGGATGGAAATTTTATTATTCTCACTATAATTTAAATGTTTAACCTTATTAAGAAAGGTTAAACTACGTAAATTAAAATTAGGAAAATTCAATACTAAAGAGTTTCTGAAAACAATAAAATAAAAATACTGAGTGAAAGAAATTTTTTTAAGTGCATTTTGAAAGAATTTCCATTTTTGGAACATCATTTGCCTGAAGCATTTTTTACTGACGGTTATCCAGATAACTTCAGTTGTGTTAAGTATATATCATCAGCCAGAGCGAAATGGTATCCTCTTAGAAGTCCATAAAAATGTAAAGTATCAGTTTGTTAATAGTTTAAACTTTTTTAAATCATAAAATGATTATATATTGTTGAGATATTCTATGTAGTCTCCAGTAATAGTTTGTAAAATACATTAAAAGGAGCACAATTCATTTGTTCATGACATTTTTACGAAGTAGTTTCCAAATTTTTAATTCTGTTGAATCATCAAATTTCACTTTCTTATTCAATTTTGTAATTGAACTTTCACTTTTCATCTTCTCTAATAATACTTAAAAAAAAAAATACTTATAATGGTATAACAGGCTCTATGTTATTTTCTTTATCTTTTAAAATGCTTGGTTCACCAGGCTTTAGATGACAAATATCTAAATCTTCCAAATCTTAATAGCCTGTTTTTCTAACAAGATTATTGTTTGTTGTATAGTTATGCATCTCTTAGACATAGTATTAAGAGCATTTAAAATTTGTAAATGAGATGAGACAAATAAAAAATGTTACTCACAAAAGGGAAAAATTATTCAGTTGAAACATTTATCACTGAAGTAAAATAAATTTTAAAAATCTGAAAGAAGAAACTATTAATAGCACGAATCTCTTCAATACCAATATTTTAGGAGATCATATTAATAAAACCGTTTCATTTAAAATTTGATTTCTCGGTCATTGCCAAATAACACAAGAAAAAGAGTATCACCCTCTGAAAACCATCACCTTATAAGAAAAAATTTCCTTTCAATAGTTAGAAATTCATCAAAAAGATAAGCACTGAGTATGAAAAAGTGCATATCTTGCAATACTAAGTATTCTATCACTATTACTCTATTATCAGCCACTTGCAAATTCTTGCCAAAAAAAAAAATAATTGAACCTTAACACATTCATCCTCCTATTTACAAGCAAGCATCCTTATTTATATTGAATAGGAAATGTATACAACATAAGTCAATGAATCACTGAAAACTTTAAAATAAAACTCTTGAAATGCCACTGTTCCAGAAATAGAATATTTGGTTTCAAACTTATATTTTGACTTTAAAATTTTTAAATAAAATTTTGAATTTCATATCTAACAGAGGGTTACATCTTCCAAGTAGTTTAGTGGTATTATTAAAATTTAATTTTTGATAAATTAATTGGTACAAGCAAGATAAAAATTTACAAATTAAACCAAATTGGTAAAATTTATAAAAATTTAATAATTAAGGTAACAGAGCTGAATTATATTCAAAAAATACCTTATAAATTTTAAATTAATGAAAAATTTTTGGACTTAATTGGTTAATTAAATTCAAAATTTAAGTCCATGTTCCATTTTTTTACCTCCTTCCTTCTCACTCCCTTGAAAATGACGGGGTGAGGTCCTCCCTCTATTTCTCGCTCCTGTGGTATTTCCGGGCTGGAGTGTTCAGTAGTTAACGCGCACAATGTCAGCACTAATAAATACGTAATACAAATACAAAAGCCAAAAAAATAGGCACTTTTATGACCAAATTATGGAAAACTAACCGATCGTTAAGGGGTTAAACAGTAGCGTGTATACAGTTAATGAAAAGTGAAATATATGCAAGTTTATGAATTATGTATATGTAACATAATAAAGACGAAAAGGAAAAAAGAAAAGAGAATAACAATGAAAATTAAGAAAATAATAAGTTTTTTTTACTGCTTATACACTGCAAGTTTACAGAACTCAAAATTAGTTAATAATATCGAGAAAACATGGAAAAAAATATAATAAAGATTTATGAATAGAGAAGAAGAAAAATTATAAAAATAAAATATTTAAGAATTTAATTAAAAAAAAATTATATACAATATTAGAAAGTTTTTTTTTTTTGCGGATATAATCATGTGAGCTGATGACAAGATTATATCTTTTAATTATTTTGTTTTCTGACTTTTCAATTTTTAAAAAAATTAAATTCTTAAATATTTTTTAGAATATTTTATATTTATAATTTTTTTTCCTTCATAAATCTTTATTCTATTTGTTATATATAAATACAAAATTACTGTTACTGCCACGCATCTTTATTCTTTAGCTAGAGAAAAAAAGCGGTCTTTTAAGAATGAAAAAGGAATAGAGAATTATTTCTTTATTAATGAATATTTTTTATTATAGATGAGTTTGCTTTCTTTTGTCTTGATTGCTTATATTTTAAAATTTTCAGTGATGATATTGATCAAGAAGAGTTAAAAGAAGAGAAATTAATTGAATCTGCTGTCAAAGAAGCCGAAGACCTGGAATTATCTAAACTCCAAGATGCAAAAAGAAAGAAGAAAAAAGCTTTGAAAGAGAGGAAGAAATTGCATGATCGCATCAACTTGAAGATGATTATTAAAGATGATGATCCCATTATTGAGGAAGACAGAGATTTGTTTAAGCTGTCTCAAATTAAGAATAAAAGTGTAAGAAGTCAATTATCATATAAAAAATTTAGATTTCAAATTGATTAGCTTTTTAACATTTTGAATTAAATTGTAAAGCAATTATGTAAATTAATGAGTTTAGTGAAATAGTATGTCATATTTTTAAAATATATTCTCAAATTTCCTACGTTTAAGAATGTTTTCAACAGCTGATAGACTATGATTTTTTTTCCCCTATCCAAGTGCCAATAATTTGTTCTTAATGAAAAAAATATTCTGTTAGCAGCTTCCTGTTAATAATTTATTTTCTTGTTAGTTTTGTTGTACAATGCATTATTTCATATTTCCTATATCAAATTCATTCTTTCACTTTAATATGAATTTAAATTCGAAAATAAGACTGGATTATTCGATTTATTTTTTAGGTTTACACCTGGCTCCTTTGTGTTGCATATTTTAAATAATTCCTTTATCAATAACCACTATTAAAATTATACTTTTTCATTTGACTATTTGCTTATGAATTATTTATTATTTTCTTTTTTTAAATGAAATGAATTTGATAAATTGAAGAATGGAGAATTTGGGGCATAAAGTGGGTATATATTAACAAATATTTACTTTTTCCTCTTAAACTGAAATAATTTGTTTTTAGAGAAATTTACCAGGATTTTATAATTAAAGGCAAATTTTAAAAAAAAAATTATTTAAGAGAAGAATGATAGAGAGATAACAATATAAAGAATATATTATACAATAAAAGTAAATTACCAGAATATCATAATGGTACAACTATTTAAAGACATAGATGGGTTTTCACACAAATTTCTTTCTTCATATTAAAGTTTTTTAATGGTGAACAAAGCTATTTTCATTAGATAGTTAAATTGAATAAAAATACTTTAACTGACCACTATAGATATGAATTTTTACTATCCTTAATATTCCTAATATTCAAATAATCTTACACTCTTCTTCCTTTTTGATGAAATTTTGTTGAGTTCTGCAAAATGGACTGCATATTAAATGAAACCTAAATTTGATGGCCATGAACATTAATTTTTTATTTAATAATATGAAGAAAAATATTTTAAAGCATTTCTTATATTTTGAATGCATTACTGTAAAGAAACAATTAAACAAAATAAATAAGTTATGCTTTATAGTTAATTTATATGGATCCAATATGAAAAGTATAAAATTTTTCCATAAAATTAATTTAATAGTTCAGTTTCAGAACTTTCTTTAAAATAAGCCTGATTTTATGCAAACATAACCCTACCTGATCTATTACTAAATAATGAAGTGAGACTAATGTAGGATGCAAATAAAAAGATTTTTTTTTTAAATTATTATTTTAGTTATTCACATCTTGTTAGATTGTTTGTATTATTTTGTTATCCAAACTGTCTAATATTATATTTGTTGCAGTTATTTCTTCTAATCTTATGATTTTTAAATCAATTGAAACAAATTTATTTTTCTGCTATCATTAAAATTTTTCACATATGTGTCATTCAGACATTTAGTTTAACTATTTGACTTGAATATAATGTCTATTTTATTTATAAGTATGACGTTATGATACACAGTAACTTTTTTTATTCAAGTAAATTTTAATAATCTTAGATGTAAAAGCATTGCAGTCATTTTAAATAATTAGATTACTAAGTTTTTTTTTGTCTCTTTTTATCAATTTTTAAAAATTCCTCTTTATTTATTTTAAAAAATCCTCCTCCAATGAATAGCTTTTATACATTTTGCAATAGTTGGCTAAAAAAATTTTTTTCTTCTTAAATCAGCTTTTTTATTTTATAATTTATTTCTCATTAATATTTGATGTTAATTTTTCTAGCTTATTGTTTATAGTCATGCGTTTTAAAATCTTAATTTAAGTTTGTTTTAATCTTAAAATAAAAGATAGCTAAGTAAATTCCAGTAAGAAAAACGTTTCTGTTCGTAGACTCATATTTTAAAGTTAAATGCTCAGTAATCCAATCACATTGTCTATGGAAGGTTGTCTTCTTAAACTAGCTCAAACTTCAGACTAATATATATATTTTTGGAATATATTTTTATCATGATTTTGATAATTTGATGTAAATACTTTTGCACATTATTACACTTATATGTTACTTATATCTCTTATTTACTGTTTTTATTATTCTCTATGCAGGAGTTGTTACAGGTAGAAGATGAAGATAATTTAGAATTTAATTTTGAACCTCCTGAAATGGATGCAGATAACATCTTAGAATACAAAAAATCTTTCATGCCCTACGATCGACATGTGGAAGATGATCATCGAACTGAAGCAGAGGCTGCTGAAAAAGAAGACTATTTTTATTCAAGTGATGAAAACGAAGGCAGTGAATTAGAATTTGAGAGGTATTTTTTGTTGTTGACATTCTTAAGAATCACATGTTTTTATTATTAGTTTGTGAACAGTGCATGCATATTTACTAATACAGATTTTGTGTAACAATTACAAAAGGACTTTTTAAAAGAAAAAGAAAGTCTTGAAATGAAAAGGTTAATTTTTTTTTTTTAAAATCATTGCTTTCTTTCTTGTTGATACATAATTTTCAATTCAAAATAATTTAGGGTAAGATAAGAAATATAGAAAACTCAAAAATATTTCCTGCATGAAAGAACTTAATTTCTGTTTAGGTAATTAAATTAAATGTATTTAAATATGCATATTCAAATAAATATCATATATATTCCTGTTTCTTTTATTATTTATAAGAAATATGACTTGTGAGGTATCAGTTAGATAAAAAATTACAACTAGCGTTTTGCTTTATTGAAACAAAATCTCCCAGTGATCTCTTCACTCAAAAAAAAAAATTATTTTTTAAAAATTTATGCTATTTCTATTCAGACTTTATAGAATATTACATTATTTTTTTAAAAATTAAATTCATCTGGATACACAAATAATTAAAAAAAAAATTTTTTTTTAACTATTTTTAGAGATAATCATTATTTTTATTGAATGTTTTTGGCAATTTAGAAAACCTTTGCTTATGTCAGAGGAATATTTCCAATCTCTTGCACTGAGCAGTGGTGGCCCAGGAGATGAATGCTCGCCTCCCAATGAGGTAACCCGGGTTCGATCCCAGCCATAGCTGGTCGATTCAAATTCCGCACCCAGTTCACACCGAACAAAGTGCTGGCGTAAAATATCTTCAGTGGTAAATGTATCATGAGTTAGAATCCCCTTGGCGTTAGGCTAACCATGGGAGGTTTTCCTCTCTATGTAACTCAAATGTGAATTTGTTCGTTCAAAAAATCCTCCATGAAGGCAAATTTTCCCAGTACCTGATCCAGGAATTCCTATTTCTTCTGGATTGGGTTTAAAACTTCAAGGATACGAAGTTGAACTTAGGTAGTCATAAACTCAGAATTGAGTCGACTATTTGTCGGTTTTAAAATAAATTAACATCTCTTGCACTGACTGGAATGACTTTTTAGTGTTGGATTTTAAATTAGGAAAAAATTGTTCCTCATTTTTCATGACTCAGGATATAATTTCTTTGCTCTTTAATTTTTTCTTATTTTCTTTCAATAGTTTAGTCACTTCTACCCCAACTTTAATCTGAGATAAATAATAATATGCAGATGCTGTAGTAATCTGTAGTACCTACTGTTGTGCTGCATAGTATTATTGATAACCAGTGTTTTGGCTTTCTTTCAGTGACTCTGAGGCACACAGTGATGAAGAGGCTGAAGTGACAGAGGCTATATTGGAAGGTAAAAGGAATCCCTTGATGGTTGACTTAGTGGAAAGGCCTGACAGAGTAAAGGATACTATTAACAGGTGGTTCGATAAAGACGATTTTGCTGATGCTGAAGAAGAAAGTGATTTAGAGCTGGATCTACTCGCAGAAACCATGGAAGCAAAGAAGAAGAAAAAAGGTATTAACTTGAGTCTCTTAAAACAGGTTCAAAATTTTCTGATCGTTGCCTTTGTTGCATTTCATAAAAAAGAGATAAAATTAAGACTTCTTGGTACTATTTTGTTTTATTATCACTTATTAAAGAAGTTATGCAAAGAAATACTTCATAATATATTTTTAAATCTAATTTTAGCAATTTTATTTTAAGAATTAATGTTTTTAGCAGCTATACAGGCATAAATGAGTTGTAGAAGCATGGTGATTGGGTGATTTAAACATTTATAATTACGGATTGTATAAATGCAACGAAAGATTCTCATGCAAAAAAATATTAACTGCATAATTTATTAGTTTATTCCTCATTTCTTTTAAAATTCATTGCTCCAATAATTAAATTTGTAAGTTAATATAGTTATTAAACAAATGTTTCATTAGATGAATATTTATTTTTTTTTTAAATTTATTTCTATTATATATTTTCAGATGCTGAATCAAAGGATGGCGTGCAATCTACTGATAAAGAATCTATTTCAGGTATTGATCTTGCTTTGAATGCTATGAATTTTATTTTTCATTTTATTTAATTTAATATTTAAAAAAAAATTTTTTTTCGAAAAAGAAAATTGTAATTTACTTTATGTAAATAGTCATAATGATATCAGACAAGATTGGTGACATGGGAAAAATTCATATGTAGAACTATCCAAAGCTGTAATCGTTTTGTGGTTCAATTTGAACAGAGGTGTCTTAATCAATCAAAACACACCCAAAATCTGTGCGCAATTACATTTCGGCGTTTTAATGTCAGGCATGGGATTCTTTTGACTTATTTTATTCTCTTTCATCATGATTTATATAAGAAAGCTAGACAGTTTGTTGACTCTTGAGTACACCTTGAGTACAAAAAGAAGAAAAAAGTATATAAATACTTTAAATGCCCTTATTTTATACATTTTTTCATATGCTTTCTTTTGATAGATATTTTAAGACTTTTCGTTCTGTGATGTGTTATTCTTATTTTAAATTTCCTGTAGAAACTTTTATATTTTATAGCACATTTAAGTAGAATTTTTGCATCCTGTGATCTGTTAACTAACATTATATTTTATGAACTTTGAAAATTTATAAAATGTAATGAAAATGTCATGACGTTAAATTTATATGAATTTATAGTATAAATTTAATGTTGTGACTTGGATGAAAATTTAATATTATGAGCTTAAAAAAATTTAGTTTTAATTTAATATGAATGACAGCATATGATTTTGGCATACTTTATTTTAAATTTCTTTTTTGAACTAGAAATGCCATATTTTTTTAACTGACCTGTTTTTAGATTTATGGGTATGAAATGTTTTAATTGCAATTTTATTTCTGGCCCCTGTGTAACTTTAAGTTAAAAATTTTATCTGTATAGTAAGTGTTTTGAATTAAATGTTTTCAGCTGACCAAAAAAATGATAAGGAATTAAAAGGAATTTTGAAAACACCCAGTGATAAGGAATCTGCTTCTGGTAAGTGTTTCTATTTCTGTGATTTTAATAGTTAAGATTTTAAATTTGGTGTTGTGATTAATGTTCTATTCAGCCTTTGCTGTTTCATCTGCTCTTAAAAATGAATATCAATAATGTACAATAATTTAAAATTAATCTTGTGAAATACTGTCTGCAAATCTTCTAGAAAACTGTGTTTTTCAAATTTCGTAAGAAACACTCAACTCTCTTCTTCAAATCTTGTAAAATACAGTCAAATCATGTATTTCTCAAAGTAAAAAGGAATTAATTTTTCTTTAGTGTGGAAGAATTCAATGAGTGAAAATTTTTTTGTAAGCATTTAATGTGTGTGGTCCACTAGAATATTTAACTCTTTAATAAATAACCTGTAAAAACTAAAAGAAATTTTCTGTAGATTCTACTTCACTTTTTGCTCACCTCTTTTAGTTCTGTTACTTTTTTAAGCAGTAGTTTACTCCTTTAAATTTTATTTCAATTCTTAAACAAAGCTAATTAGTTAAGTGTACTAAAAAGAATTTGATTGATTTTCCAAAAAGAAAGTTATATCATTCAAATTAAATTATTAACTATTTTGTCCAAAAAAAGGAAGAAAAAGGTGAGTGAAACTTTTAGATTTATAGAAATATATTTTAGTATTAAACTTCAGGCGCATGCCTGTCACCCACTGTAAGTTTACTAGTCTGAAGATTCAGTAGCTTTTTTTTAGCATTTCTAGCGCTATTTGTATGAATTATTTTTATTGCATTAATTTTAACTTGATTTTTAATTACTATTCTAGATGGTATAAAATCATTTATTACAGTAGTATTTTTTTTCTTCTTTTACTCCCATTTTTCAATGTAAAAATAAGCTAAATTTGTGTGGATTGTTTCAATTTTGTGTTGTTATTTGCATAGTATGTTTGTCAGTTTGTAAAATCTCCTAGAGTTTAATCATTTTAGGTTGGTATATGTTTAAACTTATGTTTTTATTTTGTTTACTACCAAAACTATAAATAAAGATAGCCATAGTATCCTTAAATGATTGGCTTAAGTAAAGACCAAAACTATCCTTGTATTTTTAGTCGTTCTCCAATTGCTAGCTGATTTAGTAGTGTATATTTTACTTGATTCTTTAAAAAGAAATTATTTCTTTTCTGCATATCTCTTTTAAGTTAATGGATAAAATTGGATTCTTTTCCAGTTTCTTGGGAATAGTTTTTTCCTTTTTTTTTATAAGATGTTACTTAAAAAAATATTTTGTAAAATGACTATGCAAAATTTTGAACTTTCAGTTTAGAGTTTTATTTATCATACAGTTTAATTGTCAATTTTATAGGTAAGAAAGAAAAAAGAAAAAAAGTGCGGTTGGACCCTGAAGGATTAGCTCTAGGGTCTTTAATAGTGCAGTCTAAGAAATTAAAGAGAGATATAATCGAAAGTGCATACAACAGGTAGGCTTTATGCTTAAAAGAAATTGTTTTCAAGTAAATGCATTGATTCTTTTCTTATGTAATTATTTGCTTATTCACAGGTATGCATCAAATGATGAAAATTTGCCTGCTTGGTTTGTGAGTGATGAAAAGAAACATTATAAGAAACAGTTACCTGTAACTGCTGTAAGTAAAGTTCTCTTTATACTTGCCATAGGTTAATTGAAAATGTGTCCTGTATTTTTCAATCAGCTTGATATTTTTTGGATTATCGCAATGAGTCCACTTTTAGGTAATGAGAAAATATATCATCTATTGCTCAATTAGCATAATAATAAGTCGAGGGTAGTGAAAGCTTAATTACTTTTCAGTTAGCAAGGCTCAAGCAAAAAGTTGCCAAAAAAATTTAGATCTCCTCTAACTTTTGGATTTTTTTAAACACACAAGGATTAAATAAAATAAAAATGGAAAGAAATAGTTGAATTTCCTTGCGCCCGGCGAACAAATGCTTATTCTAATAATGAGGTTATGGCTTATTAAGAATACCAGGGAAGTGAGCTCTGAATTATTTCTATTTGCAAAATTAGGAATCAACAATGCTTAATAATAAAATTTTATTTTTTGAAACAAATATAAAATGTAGTAAAAAAAACATTATTAATGAAAAGAGAAAAAAAATGGTTTCAGCTCTTCAAACTTCATTCACCACTGTACCACCTTTAAAATACCTTAACCCCTCTAAATGTTGAAATTTTTAACAATTCGGTGCTTAAAAACCCTTTTATTTAGTGGGATTCAACTATTATATGGTAAGCATGCAAATTTTGAGTTAAGTTAAGTTTTGAAAGTCTCTTTAAGTAGTCGCATCTCCAAATGCAATGGTTAACATTTATTTATTTCAATTTAACATTGTCCTTGATATAGTCTTCTTTCACTTTTTTATTAAAGAAATAATTACTAATAAATCTGCACTAGAATCTCTCCAGTGAAAAACAAGGCTCTGTGCAATTTCATAAAAAGTAAATTCAATTTTATTTAATATCCATTTTTTGATGGCAAAATGGTCTATACCACCAGTATGTCTCTCATGAACAGAGCCCATTTTCATTGCTGTAAGACCAGGGTTGGCAAGGTTTAGGACAGAATGGATTAATCCACGGTTTAAACCGTCCTGTCCAAAACCCTTTTACTCAAATTATGTCACAATTTTATCTGAACAATATTTAAGAGGTAAAATAAACATAGAACTAATAACATATTGATAATTAAATATACTAGAGAATATTTGTTTTTAAAAGTATAATGTTTTATTAATATTGTTTGACTCTTCAATTTAAACAAAGGAAGATTAATCAGTAATCAAGTTCAATTGGTCCTCTCATTCAATAGTACATAACTGAAGTTTGGCCTTGCCATACAGGTTAAAATATTAGGGACTAAGTGCTTGGTTCGTCATAAACAGGTTTATTTATCTATAGTACTATTCAAGAATACTTTTATTTCATTCATGTTCAATTCTTTTAGCATAGTGGTGATACATCACCAGTGTCAGTAACTGAAACTGATGTTATGCCCTTCAAAACTGCTAATACATTTTTCAGTTATTTTGCATTTTCAATTTAAACTAATATATTTATATTTAAAAACAATTTTTTTAAAAAAATAGATGTCTTTTTTATCATTCTGTAATGCAAAAATTATAAAAATTTTTTAAAAAAATATTGTGAAAAATAAAAGGTTAATTTTTAAACAAATTAAGTATTTTTTTTTTTAAAAACCATTATTCTTTAATATTGCAATATTAAAAATGCAAAAACATTATTTATCAGTATTAAAAGCATATTTATATTTAAAGGATTAGGTATTCACTTTTGTTGTACAATGAATTATGGAGCTTTAAAAATTACAAACCTTTTCCTATTATATTATATTATTTTCTTTTGATAAGTTAAAGTAAATTGTATAAAAAATATCAAATATTTATTGATGCCTGTAATTATTATGTGTACAATGGTTACACCTATAGAATTTTTTACCTTTTACCAAAGTTCAAGGTTTTGGACAGTTTTACCCAGTTTAGGACAGTTTTATCCAGTTTAGGACAGTTTTACCCAGTTTTGGACAGTTTTACACAGTTTAAGACAGTAAAACCCACGTGTACTGTCCAAAATCAGTTTAGGACGTCCAAAACCCCAACCCTGTGTAAGACACTTTCTTGGTGACAACTCCAAAAGTGCCAGATATTGTCATATAGGAGATTGCCTTAGGCAATGATTGTGGTCACTCCTGTTTTGTTCTTATCCTGAATCTTAGTAAAAGACATTGCTGTAATTGACAGTTGTTCAAAATTTTCCTCATATTTTTTACCTATACTCTAATATTATATTTACAGGAAATGGTTAAGGAATACAAAGCTAGACTAAGAGAAATAAATGCTCGTCCAATAAAAAAAGTTGTAGAAGCCAGGGCTAGAAAGAAGAGGAAGGTTAGTATGTTTTTAACAAAGTTATTAAAATTTCTTTACCATGGTTTCATTTTTAATCTTGTAAAACATATCTATGTTTTGCATTATTTTTATTTCATACCTTGAGTTGAATCATTCTGACTTTTAAATTGGCAACATTGTTTTTTATTTTATATAATAAGTAGTACAAACGTTTCTGGTTTTTTAATGATTTTTTTCCTTGCAAATAGGCACTTCGTAGAATGGAAAAGGCTAGAAAGAAAGCTGAAAAAATTACTGAACATCCAGACATGAGTTCTCAAGAAAAGGCCGAGCAACTAAAAGCGTGAGTATAGATTGGTGTTTGTATTGATCTGAATTTTAAACTGGTAGTAGAGTTTTCATTTATCACATGTCATGCCTCCAAAATTGAGAATTTTAAAAAAAGCGATTTTTTTTTTTATTATAGTTATTCAGTTGATAGAGAACAGATGTGCCACTTTTGATTGCAAGACTTAATTATTTTAAATTAAAAAAAATTGATAAAAAATGGTGCAAAAGTAAATGCAAAATCACTTGTTCTACTTAATTTATTGTTTTAGGACTCATGTTATGTTTAATGTTACAATATGACTTAATGTTATAAGAGAAAACAATCTTGAGTAACTAAATTTTCCTATTGTGAAATTTGTTTGGCTTAATTGGGGGCTATATACTTATTAACTTTTTTTAGAATATATAAAATTTTCTATGATTTATATTTTAAAAATTTGATTTGGTTTATATCTACAATTTATTAAAGTTTTTTTTAATCAGATTGTCATCGTAATTTTACAAATAGGGAACAATACTTGGGAACATTACTTTTAAAAAGTCTTTTTTTTTGTTGCATACATCTGGTTATATTAATTACTACTAATATGTTTAAGTTAATCCAATTTTTAAACATGTTATATTAAAATTTTTCCTTCACAGTATAAACAANCCTGGACCTCTATACAAAACCATCGGGGTACTGAGGGAGATATTTTAAGCTTTTGCTCCTCCCTCAAATAGAAATGGTTTTGTTTTTAATGGCTACCGGGGCCGGTACCCCCTGAAGACGTCGGCTTCGGTGGTCATATTTTTATTTTATTTTATTTCATTTGTTTTGTATTGTTCTACTTAATTTATTGTTTTAGGACTCATGTTATGTTTAATATTACAATATGATTTAATGTTATAAGATAAAACAATCTTGAGTAACTAAATTTTCCTATTGTGAAATTTGTTAGGCTTAATTGAGGGCTATATACTTATTACCTTTTTTTAGAACATATAAAATTTTCTATGATTTATATTTAAAAAATTTGATTTGGTTTATATCTACAATTTATTAAAGTTTTTTTTAATCAGATTGTCATCGTAATTTTACAAATAGGGAACAATACTTGGGAACATTACTTTTAAAAAGTCTTTTTTTTTGTTGCATACATCTGGTTATATTAATTACTACTAATATGTTTAAGTTAATCCAATTTTTAAACATGTTATATTAAAATTTTTCCTTCACAGTATATACAAGAGGGCTCTACCCAAAGAAGATCGTAATGTGACATACATAGTGGCTAAGAAAGGTGTCGGACGTAGGGTCAGCCGTCCTCAAGGTCTGAAAGGAAAGTTTAGAGTTGTGGATCCAAGAATGAAAAAAGATCAGAGAAAAGAAAAAATGCTGTTCAAAACAAATAAAAGGGAGGCAAAAAAACAAAGAAATCAGAAGCAACAAAGAAAGATGAAGAAGAAAAAATAATCTCTGTACATAAGAATTATTGTTTTGTTTAATAAAATCTACTTGTTTCTTTTAATACTTTGGGTTGCTTTATTTATTATTGGCAAAATTTATACAATGGAAGAAAGAGTATTCAGGGTATCTTTTCTTCATGCAACCAACATGTATGATACAGAATGTATTTTGACTAACACGTTTCCAGAAAAGTTAGCGTTTTCTCCATAAACTAATTGGATGTGGATTTGTGTGTTTTTCAAAAATGTTAATCTTGAAAGACAAAGTATTATACGATCTATTCTATTATGAGACCTGTAAGGTCGCTTGTATTTATTGTTTTTTGGCATTAAATTTGAACAAATTAAAATAAAAATGTTTAACCTTTTTAAAGGAAATGAATTCCTTCTTACAGCAAAATATATACAGTCAAACCCCGCTATAGTGAACTCCCGGATATAGTGAACGAAATGTTAGGTCCCGTGCCTTGCTATACACATATAATGTTATTTTTTGTGGATATAGTGAACCAAAAAAGTGAGGAAGTTGGATATAATGAACTTTTTTCTGTCTTTAACTGATTTCTTTCTTAATTTTTTTTGTTATAATTTTGAAATTTTTACTTTAAAATAAATACGTATACCGATTTTTAAAACCATCTATAGAGGGGAATTTAGCGATAAGCTTCTTTTATCTCACTTTCCCATCCCTAAACAAACCAAGCAGATATTTCCAACCCTGGTAGATAGTGCACCTGTAAGGTGTCAGTGGGATCAATATGAATTTTCTGTCAGGATTGCTCATCAGCTAAGAATTACTAAATTTTTTTTTCCTTTTGTAAGCAAGACGAAGAGTAATGAAAAATAACACATTTTTCGCTACTAAAAAATATTTTTCAGTCATTTATTTAAATAATGTGGAGTTTATTTAAATAATAAAAGGGAGAAGTTTGGGAACCATTAGTTAAATTGCCTGCGGAACGGATATAGTGAACTCCCGGTCCCTTGAAGGTTCA
The DNA here is from genome assembly GCF_043381705.1 of Parasteatoda tepidariorum. NCBI lineage: Eukaryota > Metazoa > Arthropoda > Arachnida > Araneae > Theridiidae > Parasteatoda > Parasteatoda tepidariorum. The sequence continues at coordinate 19,293,983 of NC_092205.1, forward strand.
CTATAGCGGGGTTTGACTGTATATATTTTTTAATGAAAAATTTTAGAGAAGGAAAAAATTCCTTCTGAAATATGGTCCCAATAACAGGATTTTATATGGGCAACATAAGGCTAAATGAGTCTAATCAACTATATAATTAGTGTTTTTAAAGTAAAAAAAAAAAATTCTGCATGTTGTCTTTCAAAAAATTAAATTACCTCAATATTTAATTTTTCTTCATGAAAAAAGAATTTTTTACTGTATATAGATAACATATTAAGACTTTTTTATATTTTTTTAAATAGAAAAAAAAGTTTTACTTTAAAAAAAAAATCATTAATAAATTATACACACTAGAAGTTATTTTAATGTTTATACTGTAGTTCTGCTCAAGCTATCTTGATTCATCACGGAAGACAACCTGGTTCCATTTAGCTACAGTCCAATCATGTCACGAGAAAATTTTATAATTTTGTTGAATATTTACCCTGTGGAATTAATATTGCTTCATAATTTGTATTTAAGCAGGGGTGATTGTGAGTCCAACTCAAAAATCCGGAAAATTTCTTGAGTAAAATCATTAAAGACGCATAATGTCTTTATAAATTTAAATCATTGATATTTACAAAACATTGAATTCTAAATAAATTATATACAGCATAATTTAAATGAATGATTATGTATAAGTTTATTTTTATCTCTCATCATATTTATTATTCTACCAGAAAAATTTTTTACAAATGAAAGATGCCAAGTATAAATTCTAATTCTTCTTGGGCACAACAGCCTATGACAGGTCAAGACAATAAGTTTTTGCCATCTTGATCTATTCTGTGCCATGGCCTTGTTCTAATATTTTTAAATAAAATAGTCAAGAATTTTTATACATAAATATGATTGAGGATTTCTTAAAACTTCTGGACCTAAGATTTCCGGAGCGCAGTTAGGAAAAAATCCGGAAATCCGTATTTTTTCCAGTGCACGATCACCACTGATTTAAGTTTAAACCTTTAATTAATTTTAAATTATCAGGTATTACCTTGCACAAGTCCAGTTTTTGGGCCGAACCAAGCTAATAGGCAAATCAAAGGTGGTTCTTAATTTCAATATGAATGCCCAAGGATAGATCCAATTCAAAAAATATTATTTGGATCTTTTATGATAAAATAAAAACATGGGAAAATTAAATAAAAATACAGATCCCAAATGAATATCTTGTATTTTCCATTCAACACTATGAAAACAAAGAATCAAATTCTTTTTAAATGGTGACAATAAGCATAAATACCTTGTTAAAACTTTTTAGTTGTCACCAAAAAGGATTTCAGGATATTATGTGAGGGAAATTATTTATACTTTATGCCTCAATCAAAACAAATTTTTATTTTTCAAAAAGCTTGAATATGAAAAATAAGTATGTTGTCGATTTTTCTTCAATTAAATATTCTCAGTTCTTTCTATTCAGTTGATTATACTTTAGACATATTTTGCTTAAGCTCGTAACTTTCTTTAAAAGATCTTTTGATTTTTCCTTTTTTTTTGTACAATAAAATAAAAATTTGTTTTAGCTTTTTATTATCCAAATGAGAAAAGAATTTTCATCAGGAAATTTGTGATCCTTATGACTGTTAACTTGCTTGATATTTCAGTTTTTTGTTTTCAATGCAAAAAAGATATCTCTTAATATGTAGGTTTGTTTTTTAATTATTGGGTAATTTATTTAGCATAAAAATATGAAACAAAATACAATTAAAGTTAGAGTCTGCTTAGCTACCAAATCTATTTTGTCATTAGATTTGTCAAGTAAAATTTTCGATTGGTTTATTTTAGCCTGCTTTTAAATAGTTGATACATTTCTATTTCATTTTCAGAAAATTTGAATCTCACTTTCATATTACTATAAAACTTTTTTTGAATATATTATTCAAGTTTCAAATGCATTGTCATCGTTTATTTTTATCACATTTAAAAATTAAATATAAATATTTATTAATTATATTTAATTTTTAAATAATTGTATTATATTGATATTTTTGAATATATATATATATATATTTGTTTGGGCTATAGTTATACATTAAAAAGCAGTATTTTTGCTTATAATGGTTTGAGCTGATGACAAGATTATGTACTGTCACTTTTTTTATATAATAGTTTCTTTTTTTTCTCCTTCTTATATATATATATATATATATATATTTGTATGTGTTTGCATATACATATATAAATTGGGTGTCAGATATCCTCAAAACTTAATAAGGGTTCATAATTTCAAAATTAAACCCATATTAAAAGCTAAATGTAAAATATTTGCACAATCAAAGCATTCCAAAAATTGTTTCCCATTTTCTTTAAAATTCAAATATTAAATTATTTTCCCATACATTTGGTGACAGCCTACAAATTTCTTTCTTATGGATGTAAACAGCATTAAATAAGACAGGTACCAAATTATATGGTTTATTTTATTTCTCAAAATTATAACTTATTTTGAAAGTAATTAAAATTTCTTGGCATCAAGAAGTAGCCAATCATTACAAAGTACAAACAAAAATCTTCTTCAAGGTGTGAATAAAAAGATAGCGAAATGTAGCAGAAAATGGCTATTAAGTATCACTTAAAGTTTTTTAATGAGTTTACAATGCATAACATTACATTGATGAGATGTTCATGAAGTTGATGATTCAGTGAAAAAATAAATATCAGCAACCAGATATATCTTTTTTGCTTTTTCTGTGAAAACGAATTTCTTTAGGATCAAATCCTCTTTCCTTTGCACCAATAATGGCCCATTCAGGAGTCGGATACACATAGTCTAAGCTCGAAAATGCTTTAGTCTTCCCAGAGTCATTGTAATTTTTTATGAGTTCATGAAATTTATCATAGTCAATCCATGTATTCCACCTTCCATTAATCAGAAACTATGTAAAAAAAAAGGCAACATTTAATTACATATTCATTATACATTAATTTTAAAATTGAGAGGCTTGTCGTAAAAAAAAAGTCCAGTGACCAACGGAAGGGGACAATAGTCCCAGGCTATGATGAACAGCTAGAATGCTCTAAAAATTTAAACCGGTTACAACATAACGAGCAGTATTTGATTAGAGAATTTTTTATTTTGTAAATACTTGGCTTAGGGAAAATATTTTATGTTGTACAAAATTATATTTAAATATTGAAGGTATAGGTAAATAAGATTTAAATATTTCATTGTAATTCATTTAGGAGAATTTTAAAGGAAAGAATAAATTTTCACAATTTAATTATTTTCACAAACGTTTACATTGAAATGAATTTAAAATATCATTTTGAACTTTTATGATAACACATGTTTTTTTTCTTTTAATTATATATTTTTTTTGCACTCTCCAGTAACTATATTATTAGTTATTAATTAAGGAGCTTGGCATATACAAAGGGTGGCTAACCTGCGGCTCTTTGAAGGATTATTTGTGGCTCTCGATAAATGTACCCGAGTTCCTTTTTCATTTTTGTGCTATTATATTTTAAAAATTTTAATTACTGACAACAGATATTATTGGCAAACACTGAATTTACAATTGCAGGGGAAAGATAAAATAATATCTGACGTCTCACAGTGTATATTTAATTTTCAAACTAAATTACAATTTTTTCAAAAGGACTTTAAAAATAAAACATTTTGTAATTTTCCTTGAATTAAAATAAAATTGTTCCAATATTAAACAAGGAAAACTCAACGAGTATATTAAAAAGCTAGTAGGAATATTGACGGAATTCCAAAATAGATTTCAAGACTTGAAATAATTTAAATGGTCTCTTTATTTTTTTCTGAATCGATTTGAAATTAACATAAATTCAAGGTGAATTTTCCATTTCAAATATAAATGAGCCAAAAAGCATCTGGAAAATTATAATTAATAGAGATGCAAGAAGTCTGTGAAATCTAAACACCGATCAGTATTAACTAACCAGCATCTTAAAGAATTACTGAGAAGAACTGTCACAAATTATTTACCAAATTTTAAAGTATTATCGGGAAAGTAAAATAAATGTGTTCAATTTTTAAATTCAATACACATATATTGTACTTTTATTTATATGTTTTCAATAAATCTAATTTCGGCCAAAACTTTTAGTACCTTTTTCGCATACCTTTTACATAACTATTTAATCACGGCTCGCGAAAAATTTAAAAAATGGCTTGACTATCAAGGAACTTGGCCACCCCTAGCATATACAATCCCACACTTCAACAAAAAAATGGACAAGATTTAATTTTCGAAAATTTCCCTTTATTGCATTTTTGACGATGAATATTAAAGCATTATGATTAATACAAGAACTAGACACAAATGTAATATTAGCACTCAGTTCTTATTCACAGTTTTTTAAATCAAGAATTCATGCTTTTCAATTATTTAATATGAATGTTCAAACAATTTATAGAATTATGAAGTAAAATAAGCTAATAAAATTATTGCAAAAACCGCAGTGTTTTCGAGATAACTCATATACATACAATGCTATTTATAATTCTAAAGAAAAAGCAAGTTTTTTCCTCCAGAAATTAAAATTCTACGCAATTTATTCATTCAAGAAATTGTGAACAACTTGATAAAAAATGAAATATTAAAATAATGACTCAAAAAAATAATGCTTTAAAATACAATAGCAAATCAAAAATAATCAAAACAAATTTACATACACACATGCATAAAAGATTATATGAAATATCAGACATGATTTCCTTACATGTATTCAATTGGAGGGGAAAAGTAATCAGAATAATAATATCAACAAAAGATGTCGGTGAAGGAATAAAATCTTTAAAATTAAAAAGAAGAGGAAAGTATGGTTTAATATTAATGCAAATCAGATTTAATTTATCTACAATTCTTATTCAGAGAAAAGACAAGAAAATTTTCTCTTTTGTTTTAAGAAATCAAATTACTCCTATTTGGCATAACAGCCAGAAAGAAATAAGTCAAAAAAATAACTGTAAAGACCAGAAAAAAAAAAAAAAAAAAAAAAAAAAGGAAGCATAGTTAAATGAATGAGAATCAGATTTAATTTATTTACAATTCTCATTCAGAGAAAAGACATGAAAAAGATACATCATTTTTTTTCTTCTGAAGTTCAATTGTGCCTTATTTGCTTCAGGAAGAAATGAAATGTAGCGAAAATAAAATTTCTGAATTATACCAGAAAATAAATTAAATATTGAATTTTGATGAATATCAGACATGATTTCCTTACATAATTTATTCAATTGGAGGGATAAAAGTCATCACAATAACAATAATCAATAAAAGAAAATGTCAATAAAGTAATAAAATCTCTGAAATTAAAACGAAAAAAAGAAGTTTAAAAAAAAAGAAGAAAATTATGGTTGAATACTAATGCAAATCAGATTTAAAGTTTCTACAATTCTTATTAAGAGAACAGACATGAAATATATACATCATTAAGCTTTTAAAAAAAATCAAATTACTTCTAATTGGGGTAACAGCCAGGAAAAAATAGCTAGAAAAAATAATTACAGATAAGACCAAGAAGAATAGAAAAGAAATTTAAGATTGAATTTTGATTGATATCAGACAAGATTTCCTTACATAATGTACTCAATTGGAGGGGAAAAGTCATCACAATAATATAAACAAAGGAATAAAATCTTTAAAATTAAAAAAAAAAAGTTTGGTTGAATATTAATGCAAATCAGATTTAATATATCTACAATTCTTATTCGGAGAAAAGACATGAAATATATACATAAATTTTTTTACGAAAAAAAAAAAATCAAATTACTTCTATCTGGGGTAACAGCCAGGAAGAAATAGTTAGAAAAAATAATAACTGAAAAGACCAAGAACAATAGATAAGAAAATTAAAATTGAATTTTGATGAATATCAGACATGATTTCTTTACATAATGTATNATTAAAATAATATTTCATTTGATTCTGATGATTCCTTCATGGTGTTGCATTTTCTACAAACAGCAGTTTACAATTGAAAATGTTAACCCAAAGCTAATAAATATTTTCAAATCAAACAGAAACGGAAAAGAAAGCATAGTTAAATGTATTAGAATCAGATTTAATTTATCTACAATTTTCATTCAGAGAAAAGACATGAAAAATATACATCATTCCCTAATTTGAAGTTCAATTGTGATTATTCCTATGAAAAACAAAAAAAAAAAAAAAAAAAAAAAATTACTGAAGAACAAACAATAGAAAAGAAATTTAAGATTGAATTTTGATGAATATCAGACATGATTTCCTTACATAATTTATTCAATTGGAGGGGAAAGTCATCACAATAATAATATCAACAAAAGAAAATGTCAATGAAAAAATAAAATCTTCGCAATCTAAACTTTCATTCAGAAAAAAAAAGAGATGAAAAATAAAAAAAACAATTTTCTTTAAGTTCAATTGTGATTATTCCTATGAAAAACCAGAAAGAAATTAAAAGCAAAACTAATAAAATTACTGAATTATACTAGAAAATTTAGTTTAAAATTGAACTTTGATGGATATCAGACATCATTTCTTTACATAATGTATTCAATTGGAGGGGAAAAGTGAACACAATAATAATATCTGTATAAAAATGAAAATAAAATTCAATGCAAATAAATATTTTGAAATCAAACAAAAAAGGAAAAGAAAGCATAGTTAAATGAATAAGAATCAGATTTAATTTATCTACAATTTTTATTCAGAGAAAAGACTTGAAGACATTAAAATTGATATTGTAAACAGCTTTATTAAAATTGGTGTCTTTGATAAAAGAAAAGCTTTTAAATTTAAAGTAATTTTTTTCTGCAACTTTAATACTAATTTGTGTAATAAAATATTTAAAAATTTAGTTTTTTCACAATTGGTTAGAATCAAAAGTATTTGCAATAATGTTGAAAGTTTTCAGGAAGCTGTGAATAGTTTTTTAAATAATTTAAGTAATAATGATTTTCCTTTTAATTTTTATAATGTTAATTTTTTAATTAAAAAAATGATTGAAGAATTCTAGGATTTTTTCTTTTTTTCTTTTAACAGGGCACAATTCAAGTCTTAACTGAGCAGCCCCAGTTAAGCATTCTTTTAATTTATTAAGTATTTCTTTCTCTTGACATTTTTTTCTTCATTTGCGCATTGTAATAGAGGGCGTTGTTTTCTTTAGGTTTTAGTTTCTTCTTTTCATTCGGCTTGCTTGAGAAATTGATGTCTGATCTGTGAATATGTGAGTTTTTATTTTTCTGATGATTTTGCTTGAGTTTCTTTTCTTAATTTGTTATTTATATTGCATGTTTTTTTCCCTGGACCTATGCAAAACCTTCCTATGCAAAACCATCGGGGTACTGAGGGAGTTAATTTAAGCATTTGCTTCTCCCTCAATTAGAAATGGTTTTGTTTTTATGGCTTCGGTGGTCATATTTTCATTTTTATTTCCTTCATTTTCTTTTTCTTTATTGCTACTTTTTTCTGAAATTTCTGCTGCTTTTTAGCGCATTTTTTTCAAAGAAGTTTTTTCTACTTAGAATTAAAAATATTTGTGTTTTCCTTTAGTATTGAAAAATATACATAATTTTCTTTTTTGAAGTTCAATTGTGCCTAATTTGCAGGAAAAGTCAGGAATGTAGATGAAATGTAGAGAAAATAAAATTACTAGAAAATAAATTGAATATTGAAGAATATGAGACATGATTTTAAAAAAATTAAATGCGAAAAGAAAATCACTGAATTATATTAGAAAATAAATTTAAAATTGAATTTTGATGAATAGCAGACATGTTTTCTTCACATAATGTATTCAAGTGGAGGGGAAAAGTCAGAAATTTAATAATATCTACATGAGAAAATAATAATCAATGTTCTAATTTTTTTTAAATCAAACTAAAAGGGAAAGTCTAATTGAGTTTTAATGTAAATCACATTAGATTTTTCTACAATTTCCCTTCAGAGAAAAGACATGAAAAAAATTTATCCTTTATTTTTTAAAATCGACTTGTTAATTATTTGGTCGAAACTGATGAAAAAACAATATATATATATCATTTCCTTTATAAAATACAATGACCTTCTTTTACTGCAATTTTAATAAGAGCAACCGTAGGAGCTTCTTTTTAATACTCAAAGCACGAAAATTTTTTGAAGCAAATGCAGTTTTTTCATTTTTAAACATATCTTTCCCCTTGTGTTTCGCAACATAATTTATTCCATTATTAGTCCTATTTAAATATATTAATCAAATTGCTAAACTTACTTTTTTATGAGCAAGCAGAATGCAGTTAGAGTGTTCATGTTCAGATGCCAATTCATAATCAGCTAAATAATCTGCTAGTTTCATACCAAATGAATATATCTCTTCATGCCATGGGATATTTTCCATTGTCAGAGAACTAGCATTAGATGTTCCACAATAGGTGACTCCCTGCAAAAAGTTAATGTTAATATGATTTGAATAATCATAAATAGTGTATAAGAAATTAAACAATTTCTTTTTTATACCTTTATCTCAATAAAATCTGGTCGCCCTATTTCTACTAAGTTTGCATAACCTTCCATTTCATCAGTGTTCCATGCCTTAACTAATGTTAATCTGTAAACAGTTCGTTGACCCTAGAAACATTTAATAAAATAATTAAAATATGTTATCTATAGAAAGACGATATTTTTTTTAATAACAAATTAGTAATACCTCTATTTTTTCTACAAAAATAAGTAATATAATGAAATAGTTTTTGTTTTGTTGCACTAGAGCTACACTGGATTATTGGCAAATATCTCCTGTAATACTATGTATCATAAGTTATGGATAAATTAGCAATACTCTGTGAGGATGTTAATCTTCTGCAAGTTTAAAATATTCACAAAAATTACTATTTCATCATTTTTTCAGATAATTTCAGATTTTTTTTTTTTTTTTAAATTTACTCGTTAAAAAATATTTTTTAAACCTCACACAAGAGCATGAAACATGAAAAGTGCTTTTTCAAAAACTTCTAACTAAACCTTGTATATTATTTTGCATCATCATTTCATTTCTGGGTTTTTTAAAAAAAATTTATTTTTAGTTGCTTTTTTCTAGGCTATCTTTCCAGCGCTTTAATTCTTTTAAACTGGGACGATATATTTGTTATCAATCATGACAAAGGCAGTTTTTATAAGTTTTTTTATCTTTGCTTAGAGCTTTTCTCGTAGAACTTTCTCATTTGTAGTTCTTGAGAACAGTTAATAAAGTTCCAAAATAATCAGGAAACAAGAGCATTCGTTAGTAAGTAAAGTGTTTTTTTTTTTAACTTTTGACGAAATAATATTTTTAATTTAATATTAAAGCTATAATACTAGTGTGTTAACTATGTATGATATATCTGTTAAATATAATTTGCGTAAAAAATGGCAGTAACAAATAAATGTAGTTTTTGTTTTGAAATACATTCCTCTATTCTACATTTCACTCCACCAAAATTAACAGTAATTTTTTTTGTGTGGATAATATTGGAAACATTTCTGAATATCCATTAGCATAAGGAGTGGGACTATGTCCCAAGTAGTGGTAGGGAAAGACTAAATCCACTACATTAGCTAGGTGGCACAATAGAATACAAGAATAGAGCCTCGAAGAAATTGAAAGGGTTTTAACCAACTGTTTAAAAAATCACTGATATACATCAGTTTCTTTGGATGCAGATTTTATTATATATATATGTGAAATGTTTATAGATTTAACTAGAATTTGTCTATCGTTTCATATTAAGTTACCTAATTTATTTATTTTAAAAATTCAGAACAAGGCTTTGCTTTACAAATAAAAAATTTTCTTTTTACTCTTAGACTTAGTCTATATATGAAAAAAAGAAATCAAAAAATTTATTAAGAAAAAAAAATTAATTTCCATGATATCGCAAATAAATAAATAATTCCTCATTTTAAACAGATAAGCTAAAATAATGAAGATTGGATTTCTGGTTAATTAGTTTGAGAAAGAATTTATATACTTTGCTTGATAATTCTTTTAAACTATCAATGAAACGTTGCCAAAAGTCTTTAAATAATGGGCGGTCTATTTTCTTTAGACTTTGTTCATTGCTAGCATCAACAGAGACATACAATTGGGTGACAGGCTCTAGATTCTTTATGGCCTCTGGGAATTGAGCGTTGGTGACTAGAAATGTCGAAATTGTCTTTTCATGCAGAAGATCAATAAGTTTATTGATTTCTGGATACATTATAGGTTCTCCAACTAATGATAAAGCACAATGTTTTGCTTGGAGTCCTTCAGCAAATTTGTCAGGTTGGACACCAGGTACACCTGCAAAGAAAAAAAGAAAGTCAAAACTAAACATTATGTTCTTAATTTACATAAGATACTGCACCAAGTAACAATGGACAAAAAGTGGTTTGTTGGATTATATGTTTCTTAAAGTAACTACTCATAAAAATATTATTTAATTGGTAAATTCTTTTAATCTTAGTTTTTTTACACTAAACAACAATGGACAGAAAGTGGTGAGTGTCATTATGTTTGGTAACAAAAGTACTTATATAAACATAATTTTAATTAATAAATTTTCTAAACTTAGCTATTTTGCATTGAGTAAAAATGCATAAAAAGTTGCTTGGGTGATCATATTTTCATAAAGAAACTACTTTGCTAATCTATGAAAATATTATAAAACAATATTTTACTATTTATATCTATCTATATAAAACCTAACTTTAAGAATTAATAAAATACTTACAAAAATATTTTCTTTGTTTAATTCAAATTATGGACAATGTAATTTGTAACAAATAAAAAGATCTTAAAAACATGGGTATCAATAGATGGAAAAGCTTAAGTCAACAAAAACTAACTGAGATGACTTGTCGAGGCATCTTTAAACTGTATTAAGCTTTTATCACGAGGAAGAAAAAGCTAAGCACAATAAATGTAGTTTAATTTTTACTTTTATACCATGCAAACTAATTCATTTTATATGATAAAATCCTTTTGATTCTACTATTATCCTTTCTCTACAGATGTTTCACTTAAAAGCTAGTATATATATTGACTGAAATTTCGTTTGTACTTTGATCACAGAAAGTTAATAAAAATGGCTCATTCCCATCTAACAGTCACATCCATATTAAATGTTCTTTTCAAAAGCCATAACAAGAAACAACCATATAAACCTTTGAATTCTTTAATCATACTGTAATGATTTTTAAGAGCTTGATCCACAATACTTTGAGCATCATCCATCTTCCATTTCCATTCAGTTCCAACAGGATTAGTGTGATGCCTGCAGAGTGACAAAAATATTCATGATAAATTCATAGAAGTGATTCATTAACATGTGACAAACACTGAAGAGCTTAATGAAAGGAAGTAACAAGCAACATTCTGAAAAAGCACAACAATCTTGGTTTAAAATGCTGCAAGAAGTAAGCAACTCACACTAGGTCATTAAACTGTCAAACTGTTTTAATGGGAAAATGTGCTTAGTAAGCAGCTCATTGCTTTTATGTTTTCTAAAGATGATTTAAAATTCATATTTATAATTTGTGTCCTTAGGCAGCATTGATCGAAGTACTTGGTTACCCTTCACACACATCATAAATCATCACCTCCAAAAATAATCAGAAAATATGCATATTTAAATACAAATAATCATGGAAAGCAACAAAAATACATACACCAGCAAAAAAAGTTGAGCTAAAAGCAGAAAGGAACATCACCTAAATGTAAGTAAACTTTACAAACTGCTGAATTCAATATTTTTTTCTGAAAAATTACTTACATAACTGATTATTTGTATTGGGCCACAACACCTAACGTTAACATCCGTTTTTCAGAGCTTTATCTTTTCCAATGACGACGCAATTTGGAAACCTGACATATGGGTACCGCCCCCTCTCAAAACTTCTTATACTGTTTCCTCAGCTACTCAATTAGTGAGGTGAGCAATGCATTAATCAACTGTGACACCGAAGCACTTTCTGTATTAGGTCAGTGCTCATTTAATACAAATAATTGAGGCCTTACTGTAAATATTTAATTTATATTATTTAACTAAATTAAATACATAACTCACTTAATTAAGTATTGCATTTTGCTAAATTTTTAAAAAAAAATTTAGTAATGCATACAGGGTTGCAAAAAACCCACCTACCCAGTAAAACCCGGGTGGGTTTTACTGGGTGAAACCCACTCTGAAAAATTCTTTTTAATCCTCTGTTATATTAAAAAGCTATTCTATTGAAATATATATGTAGTCTAGCCTAAAAAAAATTTACCTATGGTGAAAAAACTGTGTTGGAGACTGGAGAGTCACCTTGCTAGCTAGATTTGACTGTATGGCCATCATTGCCTTGGATTCGCTTTCTATGCGAATAAAAAATTTTAATCAAATATTTTTTTAAGATTAAAATATAAATAAAAAGTAATCATGTGTTAAAATAAGTTTCAAATGTGTGATGTATGTGAGTACATATAACATTTTGTATTGTGGTGTCAGAGGAAACTTTTTTCAGACTTTTGCACCAATTTATTTGTATTAATTACCTATATGCTAAGTCAATTTTTAAAATTAAACTTATTTATTAATATTAAAATAAGCCTTTTTAAAATAAGGTACTTATACTTGCCCTCTCTTTTGAAAAACGCCCATTAAAACATGAAAAACCCACCCGGGTTGGATTTTTCTAGAAAAAACCCGGATTTTTGGCAACCCTGAATACATATACCCCTTACTGTAAGATCTAACAATGCAGTCATCATCAAAGTAATTTTAATATTACAGAGTAAGTCATATATTATGAGATTATCTATGTTTAATCTTTTAATAAAACACCTAATATCTATTTAATAATAAGACTCTAACGCAGATAATAAAAAATAGGTAAATCACAGGAATAAATTTACATTATTTAATTAAACAAACCTCCAGCAAAAGACACATTTATTTGCACAAGCAAGACTTGGAGTGGCTTCCATACACCTGTGGCTCTCAATTCCGTAAAAAGTGTGCTTGTAACAACCCCCTCTCCCTCTCAACATTGATTTTGTCCATCGACACATTTTCACACCCGAGTGGCTACCTAGAAGCTTGTAACCTTGTTTAGTCAGGGATTTGCGGAGAAGAGGCGTGATCATTTCTTTCTCTTCCTCCACTTCAGAAGTCTGAAAAAATAAATAATTTTTATAAAATTACCCTTTCCTAAAAATTTTTTTAGCACTTTGCACAAGGTATTTGCTACATTTTAGATTTTCAAATTCATGACTAATTCCAAGAACTTTTCATGACTTAACGAAGTTACTATTTTCTCCGACAAAAACAGAATAATAAATTTAAAAAGGATTATAATAACATTCATTGAAAGGATAGGTATAACCAAAACTGTTATACTCAGCATCTTCATATTTATTGATTTTAAACTTAGAAAACAGAGTAAAGAAAGAGTTGAAGCTATAAAATAGATGAAAAAATAATAGCTGAGCAAATAATTTTTTTCTGCAGAATTATATTCTAAAGATACTTTTCTTGTTCATCAGAAAGGAAAGATATACTCCTGATTTTTCTGTCCTCATTTCAGAATAAAAAAAATTGGCCAATGACTGGCTTGCTTCAGCTAGAATTTTAAATAGATAAAATAAAAATAAATAATAATAATTCTGAAATCACAGAAGTTTAAAAGATACTTACTTCATTCTAGAAATGTTTTTTCTTTCATTTTTTGAAAGAACACCATAATTTTTAAAGAACATGATAAAACATTTTATGTTTCAATAAAATATGACTGTGAGTGGGGATTTTGTTACAAATTCAGATATTCCGAGCACCACCAACCTAAATCCATGACCTTCCATGATTTTTTTAAAAAAATAGTTAAAATCATGACATTTCATGACAAATTTTGTTCAATACTGAAATTCACGACTTTCCAGGTGTGCGGATACCCTGTTTATAAACATTAAGGATGTTTGATAGAAATACAAAAATTATGGAAAAAATAAGGAACGTTTTGAAGTATTTTATTCATAAAGAAAAATATACCAACTTTAAGGGGGAGGGAACAGAATAACTTAGCATTGTAATTTAATAAGTTATTTATTTAGGAGAAATTTTTACACCAACTTGTAGGTGCCAACTTACATGCTTGGGCATTAAATGTTTCTGAATGGTAACACATATGTTTTAACATAAAAATTGGTTTTTATAGTTTTAAAATAAATGGTTTTACTTACTATGATAAACAAATAATCCACACATACATAAAATCTATTCGACATTTATGCTCTCAAACAGGGTTTTTGATCCTTCCCAACCCCCATTGATAAAAAAAAACAACCTGTTTTGGTTATTTTAGTTTTAAAAAAATTCGACTTATTCTTATTTGATTCTAAATATATATAATACCACTTTCTAAAACCTAAGTGAAACGAAAAATAAAAAACTAACTCAATACAGATTGTTCATGGGCCTTTTTTTAAAAATGTTATCAGATATTTTGATATCTGCCATTTTCTAAGTTAAATTAGTTCTTTCTCTACACAGCTTTCAGAGCAAATCAAATAACCATGGTTATTAATAACAAATTGTCGTTCTGTAGTAAGTTGGCCCGCAAAGGCTAAATTTTATTTACTGACTTTATTAATTAAAATTTAACTATAACTTATAGTCTTAAAAGGTTAAAAAAAAATATTTCATGAATACCAATAACAATAGGAGCATATTTCATGGATCCCAATATGTATTTTATCTCTCATCATAGAAATTTTGTAATTGTTAATAACTGCAGGAAAAGATGGTAAGTCTATAATATTAAAGTTATTATTTTAATTAATTATTGAAATTATATTTTGCTTTGAAAGTTCTATTTAAACTAAAATTGTTCTCTTTCTTTAAAAATTTTTTTATTTTACAAAATGTTGTAAATATTTACGAAATGTTGTTGAACCAATAAAATTCACCTTAGTTTTCTTTTAAATCCTGCTCTCAAAATAGTTCAAAGAAAGTCTTTTCTACTTTAATTATTTTTTTAACACCAATTTATAGATAATTAGGATAGCAGCTATGCAAATTTTCCAAAATGGGAAACTATTGTGTTATTCATCATATATTACAAAGTTAATTTTAAGAGAGAATAATATTTAAATAAGAACAACAATTAATAAGTATTAATTTAACAATCCATAAGAATTAATTTAAATGCAGATGATTCAAACACAACACAAAAAGCTATTTTTTTATTCCCAGACCTAGAATAATTACACAGGGATAAAGACTACATGGTGAGAAGGGTTTACTACTAAACGTTACCTATCTCGCTGGTTCACTGGAATATTTTTGTGTTATTCTAACAAAACTCCTTTCAGGTTTTACTCATAACCCAACCAATTCAGAAATAGATATTTCCCTTATCTATAACTTCATTAACAGAATCTCCAACTATTACTTGAGGGATCATAGTTCCAAGCTGTTCTATGGCAGGCAGCATAGTTTTTATAGAATCTTAATGCATTATGGGATGTAAAATTTAAGTTTTTCACAATGGCATCACTGTGTATGAATAAGCACTATTTATAGGACTATTTCAGTAATACAAGACACATAGTGTTAATAAATATAGGATTTTGATCCTTGCCTTTTTTAAAACTTTGATGCAATATTTTTAGAAAAATTTACATTAATTAATATCATCCCTAAACTTGACTTACATTCTGAATTCCATGTCAAATCCTGTCATCTATAGCTCCCCCACACAATTCTTTATAAAAATTATTAGCCCCTTCAAATTGAATTTAAAAAAAAAAAACTTTTATTTTAAAAAGAGTGCTTTTTTTATGTCAACAAATAAATAATAATTAAGGATAAATTTTATCTGAGTGAAAAATTACCTTAGAGTTTGCATTTTTAAATGCTGTACCAAGTTCTTCCACATCCATTATAACTTCCTCATCTTCACTACCACTTTCAGAATCATTCTTTAAATAAAGTAACACCATTTTTAGTAAGAAAAACTCAACACAAATAAAAAATATAAAAAACTTTGAAAGTAAACTCACTTTGATAGGTGTTTCTATGTTAACATTCTGTGTTTCAAATAATCGTAGCAAATTACTTTTCCACATGGAGAAATTCTTATCTAAACCTAAGTTACAAAATAGATGGATTAAAAAATGAAGTTCATCAATTGCAAATCACATTTATTATGAGATAAGTCACTTTTTACTTTAAGAAACTATTTATTTTTTCATTAAGCAGGCAATTGCAAAAAGCTATATATCAGTCATTCTACATGAGATCAAACACTTTTAAACCCACCTTCTTCAATATCAATGAAATGATATATCAATGAATTAAAATTATTTTCACAAAAAATGGTGAATTTGCCTACCGACATATAGTCACAAATATTTTTTTCTTCTCTATCTTTATAAAAAAAAGTGATAAAAAATTACGATCACTATTGCAAGTAGACTTGATACCCTAAATTACCTTTTGACGCTGCACCAAAACATTATATTGTAGCTGAAAAATCTAGAAAAATTATGACAGTTTTAACCTGACATCAAAAATAATTTTCTTTTCCTTTTTTGTACACAAAAAAGGAAAACAAAAGGCATACACAACATATGAACGGCAACAAACTTTTTACAACTATACCAATAGACATTTAAACTCATAAATGGTGATCGTGGAAAGGTGAATCAAAATTTAAACATTTTTAGCCACCTAGTATGATATTTTTACAAGCATTGGCTAAGATGTTAAATTATATGAATTGATAGCCTCAAAATTGATTATATTAAATAAAATATATAATTGAATTAAATCATATAAATAAAATTTCATAAAACAAAGTTAGCTTTTTCTTTTAAACCTGCCTGTGCTTATTTAAAAAAAAAAAAAAAAAAAAAAAAAAAAAAAAAAAACTTGGGCATAAAAAAAATTATTTTGTAAAAGTTGAAATTGCCTTGCGAAAGCAAATTGCTAGAGTGACATTTTAAAACATGTTGAAAGGCATACACTAGATAATGCTTTATACATATGTATTATTTCTCTGTTAATAATCAGCTATTTATTTGGACTTTGTTGATAATATAAGAATTTTTTATTCTATTAATAATTCACAATACTTTCTAACATGCTCGGCACAACACGTAGAGATTTTGAGAAATCCACAAAATAACTAAATCAGTACAGTTTTTATTACTTCATTAATGACTGTCGCAGAAGAATGCCAATAACTGATCAATTTACAGTATAGTTAGTAATCAATGTATACATACCACAATTTACATCATTTTCATCTGCTTTTACCAAAGGAAGAATAGGAGAAGCTCCAAGCTTCTGCAGTTCCCCATTTATTTCTGTAGCTACCTAAAATTAAATAAAGCACAAAACCACAGAAATTTAAATTTTCTGAGAAACTTTTTTTTTTTTTTTTCTAATGGCAGGCACTGAATTTGAATCTTTGCCTATACTATGCCAGAATTGTTGCTCATTTCGCGTTACCCAGTGGGCACCTGTGAACCAAAGTCACGGAGGCGAGCAACATTGCCCACGCCACACTGCCACAAACCCGTTTATAGGGTGGGCCACATTCACACATCATACACACAAACAACAGAGGACAGCACAAAGAGAGAGAGAAACATCCATGCCCAGAGCGGGATTCGAACCCGCAGCCTATGGCTTCGCAGTCAGGCACGCTAACCGCTCGGCCACCAGGCCGGCTTTCTGAGAAACTTCACAGATTTCAATAATTTTAAAGTAATTCTTTTATCAAAAATTAAATAAAAGATAGATAAATTCTTGTCTTAACGCAAACAGATTGTTAGTGAGTGTTATCTTTAAAAAATAAAATAAAATTCACAAACATATTTAGAAGATAAAATAATCAACATAGATAATTATTTCTAACAGATAAATTAAATCAATGGAAACTCATTCTGAAAGCAGATCTTTCAAAATCACAAAAATGTATTTTAAATATTTTTTTCATGTTCTTGACAAATTGTTTGAGAAATAATCCTGGCACAAATGGTACAGGTTTACCATACCTTGCCTAATGAAAACTTGATTATGAAATTGTTTATAACTATTAAATTTTGTAGCTTTAAATATAGCTTATTCATTCAAGCAGTTACACTTGCATAAAAGGTAGTTTTCAAAACAAAAAGATTTCTTAATGACTGTAATGTTTCTACAGGTTCTAAACTTTATTTATTTATTTCATTTTTTTTAAATGTCCTATTTATTGTATTAAATGTCCTATTATTGCATTAAGATTATCAATTGTAACATGAAATCAACAATGAAAAAAAAAAAAAAGAATTTATTGTATTAATTTAAATTAAGGTAGTTTTTTCTGTCTATACGAGACTTGCAAAGTTTTTCGAACTTCAATTTTTTAGTGTTATGCATGAAAAAACTTAAAATAACAAAATGCAGTTCAAACTAATTATACCTTATTGAAGTTTCCTTCGTATAATGAGTTTCCTAAGCCAAAAACGGCATATTTCAATCCTTTCAGCATGGAATGAGAAACTCTAAAATCATAAGCAGCATCCTTAAGCCATTGGCAAAACCAATTACATCCATCAGGTGGCTGGCCTTCAACGAAAGTTGATGCTAGAAAAACACAAATATTTTTTTTGGATGCCTGAAACAAAAATAAAAAATCACACTAACATTAACTAATTTAGGTTTAAGTAACAAATTCTGTTTTTTAAATAACAATAAAAATTTCTTTAGTTAATATGCAAATTTTTTTATTATTTATTCTTCAATAAAGTTATTTTTATAATTTACTTTGCATTTTTGAAACTACATCTACAAACTAATAATTTGTAACTCTCTTTTCTTGTAACCATATTCAAGTAAATAAAATTTATTTACATTGAAAAATGAATTTTTTTATTGTTTTTTTTTTATTTTTTATTATTTGCAACCAAAAAAAGAAAACTAACTACAAGCTATTAAGTTATATTATTTTCAAATAAAATCTAAAAACATCCTTTAATTTTTATGATTAGCTTCAAGCTAATGTTCGTTATTAACTATTAACATGGTACTTTTTAATTCTTGTAATCTGCTACACAAAAAAAAAAGCATCCCAGCACAGTGATTCTGATTATGTGCTGTAACACATCAAATAAGCAAATATTATAAAGAGGAAGTGGAAAATAAGTTAAAACTTTTTATCCTTTTTTATTAATAGCTGAAGGTGAGAGAATTATTCTGATAATCAAATTATATCTTTGCTTTTACTTGATGTACATGCTTTATTAGTCCTAATTAAAAGCTTCTTGTTTTGAAATTCTTTGTTTTGTCTATCAATATATAGAATATTTATGAATATGCATATGGATGAAGAGATAGATAATTCATATTTTATATAGCAGGGGTTAATCCAGGATTTTTAACTTAATATCCATTTTTGTGAAACATTTTAGTGTATCATAAATTTTAAAAAAGAAAAGAAAAAGTTAATTTTGAAGGTAATATCTATAAAAAAATAAGATTCTTGTTCAACTCTTTATGACGAATACTTAATTAACATGACACTTACTATTTACAATTAAAACCCACATATATTTAAAATTAATCCAAATTTATATTACTTTACAATACTTATCCTGATTACACTTTTTTAAAATTAAGAAATTAAATATTATGCAATTATTTTCGAGGATATGATCATAAATAACATAAAATGGTTTTAAATTTTTTTAAAATGGTTACCTTGTGAATTGCAGAATTTTTAGATAATGTGACAATCGTATAGGGACCCACTTTTAGTAAATAGAGACCCAGAAATAAAGTTCTGAGATTTAAGGACCTGTAGTTTCCAAAGACCAGTGGAATCACTGATGATTTATATATATGTACTATTATTAAGTGTAATAAAAGAAAAGAAAGTATTTCAAAAAATAATGCAAAAAATGTGTGAAGAAATGATAAATTTAAATACCTGAGATATCAAATACTCTTCTGGCTCCTTCAATTCTTTCATATCTATGATTAACACTCTCCAATCTAAGCTTGATAATACTATAGACAGATCTTTCGCAAAATTCTAAAATAAAAAAAAAGGAAAAAGGCAGGGAATTAAGCAATTAAATGAAAGGAGAACATAACATTTCAATGCATCTTTTCAATTAATTAAAAAAATATATATAACAGAGTGCGTAGCCAAATTATTCAACAAAAAATAAGCACCTTTTAAGGAGTTTTCAAGCACTTTAAAAAAATATCAGTTAGGCAGGGTCGAAAAGTTTTTGACAATTTTGACAGCTAAGTCAAAAATTATGAAATTTTGACTCATGCAAAACGAATGACGTTTTCATACGCTACAGACTGACAATATGCCGAAATAGACTGGGGTTGAATTAATTGCAAAAACGTTGAATAGAACAATGTGAACTGTGTCTTTTTACATAATTCGTAGCAAAAATCAACATATCTCATTTTCAAAAAGGGAAAATTAAGCACTTTTTAAAAACACCCAATGAAAAAAACACCTTTAAGCACTTCTCAAAAACACTACGGACCCTGTATTAAACAAAAATATTCTTCTGTATTAACATAATTAATTCCCTGTATTAAACATAAATATATTTTAGTGCTGTTCATATTGCAAAAAAAAAAAAAAAAAAACAATTGAAAAGGGAAATACATCATTTACACTTTTAATATATAGTTAAGAGAATTAATAAATCATTTAAAAAGTTTTAGGAAAAATATCTATGTAAATATAAATTTAATTTACATAACAAAATTCAGACTCACTTAGTTGGAACAACCATGACATGATAACCTCAGGCAGGGTTGCCACTCAAATCTGAAAAAAAAAAATTCCCTGTGTTTTCCCTGTACATATTATAAGCGATATATTAAGAGCAGGGATGAGATTAGCCAAAACGCAAAAAAGCTGAATTTCCACGATAGTAAATTTTACGCAAGCGCAACTCTTTAATAATAAATTCCAGACAGTTTAAGGTAATAAATAATGTGCTGACATACAATTGTGTACTAATCTATTATTATAAAAATGATTACATTGATACTTAACATTTAGTGGGAAAAAAAATTACCAATTGAAAAAATAAAGCTGGAAATTATATTTTTCCTCAGTTCACATAAGAGACAATTACTACTTAAAAAACTACCTGGTTTAGCAAATTAAAACTACTGAGAATATACATTAATATTTCATTTCTTTTAATAAATACTGTTATGTGATTTATAGCAAATATATCAGTAATATTACTTTTTAAATTATATTG